>NW_021604904.1:166654-204625 GCF_004785775.1 Grammomys surdaster | reverse complement strand
TATGTAGACCAGGCTGGCCTCAAACTCCTATATGTATCCTTGGCTGAGAGAGCTCTATGTAGACCAGGCTGGCCTCAAACTCCTAGAAACTCATGTGCCTCTACCTCCCGAGCGTTGGGATTAAATGTGTGCCTGGAAACTTTACACCATTTCCAGATTAACATTTTTAAAAAACTATTTATCTATTTTATGTATGTGAGTACACCGTCACTGTCTTCATGCACACCAGGAGAGGGCATCGGATCCCATTACAGATGGTTGTGAGCCACCACGTGGTTGCTGGGAATTGAACTCAGGACCTCCGGAAGAGCAGTCAGTGCTCTTAACCACTGAGCTAGCTCACCAGACCCTCCAGTTTAACTTTTTATCGTAAAAACTTACAATGTAGCCCAGGATAGCCTCAAACTCATGAAAATCCTCTTGCCTCTGCCTCCTGAATGCTGATATTACAGGCAAGAAATTAAAAAATAAAAAAAGCTGGGCATGGGGTATTCATACCTGTAACCCCAGTAATCAGTAGTCAAGAGGCAGTGTAGGATTTCTGTAAGTTAAAGGCTACTCTGGACTCTGGACTACAGGAGATCTGCCTCACAAAAAAAAAAACAAAAGAAAAGAAAAAAGAATCTATTCATCACTATACCACCACTGCATAGCCACCAGAGGGGCTAACATAAAAATGCTAATATCAAGTGTTGGCAAATTGGGAGAAGCATCTTGAACTCAGTTAGATGTGTCTGACGAGAATGTGTTAGCACAGCCCTCTGACAGAGAGGCAATTTCTAGAAAAGCACATTTCTGCAACAGTGCAGTTCCTCCTCTAGGTGTGAACTCAAGGGAGAGAGACAGAGTGACGGCACAGCCCTCAACATGCACTTACTACACCTTGCGACATGGGCACATCCCACTGACATAAAGTTGAACCACGGAAGCCAGATGTGCTCACAGCAGTGGAAGGAGACACCTCTAACCGCAGCACTCAAGCAGCCTGAGCAACCTGAGGTGGAGGCAGGTGGACCTTTGTGAGTTCAAGACCAGCCTGGTCAATATAGCAAGTTCTAGGATAGCCAGGGGTACACCCTGTCTCAGTAAGTAAGTAAATTTATTTTAAGGAGTTAAATTTGCATGTATAATCTCTCTAATAAAGTATCAATAAATAAAAGCCGAATAAATGCTGTCTTCAGAGTGTTCATTATATTTTGTGGTGCTGGAGCTTGAACTTGGAAGCATGTATGAGTTTATACATGCTGGGTAGGTACCACGGAGCAGCCCAGACTTGGTGAGTCTTCAGAAAATTTAGTTATGCACCAGGCATGGTGGCGCACGCCTTTAATCCCAGCACTTGGGAGGCAGAGGCAGATGGATCTCTGAGTTCGAGGCCAGCCTGGTCTACAGAGTGAGTTTCAGGACAGCTAGGGCTACACAGAGAAACCCTGTCTCAAAAAAACAAAAACAAAACAAAACACCCTTTCCTATCTTTTAAAATAACAATCTCGTTTTACCTTGAAGTGGGATTTCACTAAGTTACCCAGGCTTCCTTTGAACTTGCTTTGTAGCCAGGCCAGACTTGATTTTCATTTAAGTCTTGAACATCTTGCTTTAAGATTTATTTTTTTAGCTAGGTGTGGTAAAGCACATTTAAATTCCCTAGGACTTGGGAGGCAGAGGCAGGCAGATCTCTGATATTGTGACCAGCCTGGTCTACAGAGCAAGTTCCAGAACAGTCAGAGCTACAGAGAAACTCTGTCCCAGAAAAACAAACAATTTTCATTTATATTTATGTGTGTGTATTTATATATGTATGTATGTATGAATGCATTTCATGTATGCATAAAATCTGGAGTGGCCAGAAGAGGGCGCTGGATTCCCTGGAGCTGGAGTTACAGGGAATTGTGAGCCACTTGGTGTGCATCCTGGGAACTAGTCAGTGTGTGTAACTTCTGTGTGCTAGATAAACAATTTACTTATTTTACACACACACACAGAGCCCATCACTACCACAACCCCAGCCCTCAAGGCCAGGAGCGGAATGAACCCAGGGGATATGCTACTCACCACGCTGCAGACTTCCACCTGGCAAGGACTTCTTGGTCACCTCGGCCAGCGCTCCCAGGCCCAAGCCCACAGCCAGCCCTTTAGAGCAAGAAAGGAAGCTGAGAGCCTGCTTACCTGGGTTCTTCTCTAAGACTCTCACTTCTGCTTAATGCTGTCTAGAGACCCTCTGTTGCTCAGTTCATAGGCAAGCACCCTCCTAACTCAGCTGCATCCTGGGTTTTTCTTCTCTTTTGGTATTCTGGATGGAACACAGGGTCTCACATGCTACCCGAACTCTATATCCCAAGCATCTTAAAATAAATTAAATAAATAATAATAATAATAACAAAGACGGTATTTTACTAAGTTGGCCAGCCTGGCCTGGAACTGGCTTGGTGGTTTAGGTTAGTCTTGAATGTGTAATCCTGCTGACACTTTCCTAATAGCTGGGACTATCAGAGATGACTCACACTTAATCTTCCTTTCTTCTGACAGGCTTATGTAAACCAGGCTAGCCTTAAACTCGTTATGTTACCTGAACTCCCGATTCTCCTATTTGTACCTCTCAAGTGCTGAGATTTTACGTATATGCCAGCATACCCACCCTTAGTTTTCAATTTATTATACATATATCTTTACTTGTGGTTCTGGGGGCAGAACCCAGGGCCTCATGAATGCCAGATGTGCTGTCTTCTCAGTCTTCCCTTAATGCCCAGGACACGTATCGCCCATGGATTCCTCTCGCTGAAGTTTGGTATAACCAACCGACCAGGCTTCCTCTTCATTCCCTCCCTTAATTTTCCTCTTCTGTTTCCATTCTCCTCTTGTATACTTTTTGGAGACAAGCTCTGGCTGTGTAGCCCTGACTGGCCTCAAACTGGCTATGTAGACCAGGATGGCCTAGAACTCACAGAGATCTGTCTGCTTCTGCCCAAGTGCTGGGATCAAAGGCCTGGGCCACCATTCCAGACTTTGACTTTTTCACTGTCACCATCTCTGGCCTGCAGCTGGCGTTGGTCAAGTATGCTATGTGCTCCTGTATTACTGCCAGTGTGCCTCATGTGTCTGTTATGGTCTGACCCCTACCCCCTCCAGCATAGCTGTAGCCATTTTGTTCCATGTCTGCCAGCTATTTCATAGTGTTGCTGTAACATGCCTGCCAGTCACTGACACAGAGAAGTGAAGTGGCTCAAGGACACGCTGGCCACATACCCTGTTTTGTTCTGTATGAGGTTTGTTAATCTTAAGAAATTCCACAAAGCTTTACGTAAGACCCATCAATCAAGCAAAGGTCAATATGAACTCTTATGTCTAAAATACAGAGTCAGAGCTGAACATTGGGAAGTACTTCCTGCACTTGCGTATGAACTCATTGTGGTTTTTTTTTTCCTTTATAGGCTGACAGAAAAAGATATCTATTTTCATAGTTCAAATAATTCTGAGCTATGTCCCTGGTCTGACCAGCATTAGGGTGTGCGTTCAATAACTGTTCTTGCTTAAGAAGATTAGCGTTCATACAGTTTGTACGGCGATTCCTGAACCAACAGTGTTTAACTTATTTCTTTCTCACACCTCTGTAAAACATGTTTGACAGGAAAGCTCATATTCTACAGAAAGGGAAACTGAGGCTCAGAGAAGTTAAGCAAACTGCCCAATGATTATATGAGGATATCCCTCTCCTCTGAAACCCTGGGCATACCTCTGCCCAGATTCTACCCAGAGTGTGCAATTGCACTTATCTTTGACACCTTTAACCTGTGATGAAGGAAAGAGAGCTCTACATTGTCATAACCAATGGCCACCAGGGCCTGTTATCCGAACACTTGGAAAGCGGAGTCAGGATTGGGGCTCTGAGGCCAAGTGAGATTACAGGAGACAACATCACAGAAAGCATCTGTATGCTGGGGCCTGTTGGGAGTGGGTAGTGGCGCAGGCCTTTAATCCCAGCACTTGGGAGACCGAGGCAGGCGGATCTCTGAGTTCTAGGCCAGCCTGGTCTCAGGCCAGCTAGGGCCGCATGATGAGACTCTACTTCAAAAACAAATCATGTGTGTATATAAACATGTATGTATACATATTCAGTATTTATTTATATTTTCCTATATGCTATTCTCTTCTTTCTTTCCTTCCTAGACAAGGCCCATGATGCCAAGCTGGTCTTGAATTTGTGGGTGCAAGCAGTCTTACAGTAACCCAGCAAGCAGCTGGGCCTCCAGCCATGCACTACCTACCAGGCTTGGCTTTTCAATCTTTTGGCCTTAGCTTCTCAAGAACAAGGATTACAAAGGCCCTTTCCCTCTTTCTCTCTCCCTCCTCTTTTCCTTTCTCTCCTTTAAACAGGGCCTTGAGTAGCGCAGGTGGCCTCAAACCCACTATGTACCCAGTAATGACCTTGAACCCTCGATCTTCCTGTTCCTTCTTATCTACACCCCAACTGCTGAAATCACAGGTGGGTGTCCTGGCTGCTGCCTTTCTTTTTTTAAGGGTTGGTTGCAACATATTCCTTTATTTCATACATGTCTGAACAATCCTGCTGCGAGACCTAAAGTCCAGTCACCTCACCTCTCAGCACCCACTCCTCCATCAATAGAAATAAACACACGCCTACAAGACCTTGCCCACTACAGGTTCTCACTAAACATTAAGGTTGACATTCTGTTTTTCTGGGGTTTGCAGGTCTTGGCCTCCATCCCTCTTTCTTGTCTCTTTTTCCCCTAATCCTGTCTTCGATTCATCCTTTTTTCCCTTGCGTCACCTGTAAATGTTGTTTCTGATCTAGGTCACACGAAGATTTCCCCCCCCGCACGCCACACCTACCCCCAAAGCTGGCCAAGCGACTGATGCGGGAGGCTGGTACCTTGCGTTCACGAGAGCGATCACTCAGCTGAGAAAGAGGAGAGGTGTAAGGATAGGGGTGGTAGACAGAATGGCAGAAAAGCCCTGCAGACCTGCTGCCACCTTCCTCAGAGTATCACCGGGGAGGGGTACGGGGAGGGGACACGAACGAAGCAATGATACCTGGGGCCGGGGTGCCTTCCTGACCCGGGCCTCCCGTGCCCTGCGAATGTCATCTTCACTTAGGCCTCTTCCGGGCTGGTCTTGATGAACACTATGGGCCAAACAACTCCTACACGGCCCCTGCAGAGAAGTAGACTTTAATAGAATGAAAGTCTAATTGGGATCCACCTCCATCATTCTACCTCCCCCCACTTCCCTCAACCTTTTTCCTTGGAGGCCCCCTCCCTAGCCTCTTACCCACCAGTGGGGCCTAGGTCCCAGGGCCCCCCCACAGGGCAGACGAACAGCCCTGCCCAGCGGTCCACAGGTCCTGCGCAGCATGGCACCTAGCTCCAGCCACATTGCCTAAGAAATAATAAAGATTACAGAACTGGGCCTCCTGTTTTGCGTCCTTGTTTGAAAGCTGCCCCCCAATATCTTTTCCCCTTTTAATTGATTTCCAAGTTTCTCCTAGTTACCCGCCCCGCCCCCTCCCGTTGCTAAGAACTCATGTTTTCCCTAAGTGCCTCCCCAGTGCCCCCCAAACTCCTAGCCGTTGCTAAGGTTCTCTCTGATTGCTAGAAGTCCACAGATCCTCCAGGACTACTCTCTACTTCTCAGCGCCCTTCTCGTTGCTAGGCATCGCCTTACCCTGGGCTGTTAAGCATCCACAATTCCTGCGCTGGCCCCCCCTGCCTAAACACCCCGTTACGGGGCACCTCCCCCGTTGCTAAGCACCCAGTCCACCAGGTTAAGGCTCCAGGTCTAGCACGCGCAGGGCCTCTTAGGCTTCCGGGAAAATCCGCACACCCGCCCCCTTTGATCAGCTAGCCAATGGTAGCAGAGCAACTCGTAGACGTTTACAAAAAAAAAAAAAAAAATACACCCGGCTGAGGAGGCGTGGCAAGGGTTGGAACCCTGGCAAAGGCTCTGTGGGTCTTGTGTGTCAGTCGGCTCGCACGTGAGGTCGGTATACTGACCGATGGTCTTTCTTGACGGAATCCTCCTACCCTCCTCTCTACCCTCTGCGCCCGCCCGCTCTCTCTCCCTCACCCCTCCCTCTCTCTCTCATTCCTCTCCTCCCTATCTTCTTTCCTTTCTCCCCACTCTCTCTTGGACGCTATGAGGAACTCCTGATCTTCTTGTCTCCGCTCCCCACCGGCTGAAACTGCAGGTCTGCACCATAACATCCGCTTACGTTTCTGCCTGGCCAGCTCAAAATCTATCCTACGTATTTGGACATCCCCCACCCCCACCCCCGTCCCACACCCCCACCCCCTGCCTCCGCACAAATCCTGGGCCTTGTGCATCCCATGGAAGATTCTCTACCACTGGGGCACACTCCTAAGCATCTTTAAACACACATTCTTCCAAGCAAACATTTCCCTTGCACATGGAACCTCTCTGCTTTGCACTAACACCCACGTCCTGGCACCCGGCCTCCTTCCTTGCACATGTAAACCCACTGCCTTGCTTATGAACTGTTCCCTGCTCAGGCCTTCAACATATCTCCCCTGGGCGGCATACTGTGCCGGTGTTCCCTACTCTCCACTCCCCACCCACTCAGGAGTTGGTCCTCAGTGGGAGCCCTCTGTTTCCTGCAGGCCTGACATTTCCCAGAACATACTCAGTCAAGATTCCCAGCGCTGAGTCAAGAGCCTTGGCATAGCAGAAAATTGACTCACTCCTCTTGGTGTCTGGAATAGAAACAGCTGGTGGCTGGGACATCTTTCCCACAACTGAAGAGAGGGAGAACCGCAGATGTGTTCCTCGCAGCAACCTACTGTCGCTGTCTAGCCCCACCCACTTTGTCGGGAATTAGGCCTCCTTACGTCTGTCCCTTTACTGTGTGACCTCAGAAGAGCCCTCCTCCTCTGGACCTCATGTTCTCTAGTTTGTTTGATGTATGAGGTGGGTTCCCGTATCTAACTTCTCATTAGCCTATGAAGAGATGACTCATCTTGGAGCCTTGGGCCTGCGCTCAGTGTCCCTCCACTGGGTGACTCAATTTCAAGATCGAAAGCACCTCCAGTCCTCTTCCAAAGGTGAGGGTGGCTCACCCAGGAGCTGCAGGCTGCTTGCCATAAGAGACAGGTGGAAAATTCACCTCAGACTATGATCTCACAGGGCCATGGCTCACAGTGGCCTAGTACCACAAACTTCAGGTACCTGAGTTCATTGCAGATGAAATAAACAAAGGCAAGGGAAGGGTAGGACTTGAACTCAAAGCCTTCCCTGGTAAACCGGGCTCAGGAAGGTGAACATGGTGGTGTATGTCTATAATCCCAGCATTTGGAAGACAAGAGGCAGGAAAAGCAAGAATTTAACGTTATCCTTAGTTTCGAGGCTAACCTGGGCTACATGAGACCCTATCTCAAAATAAATAAAAGAGGAACCAATGGAGCTGGAGGTATACGTGGGTGATACAGCATGTGTGAGCCTCAGCATTAAAAAAAACCAGGAGGTGCTGGGAGGTGGTGATGCACGCCTTTAGTCCCAGCACTCTGGGGGCAGAGGCAGGAGGATCTCTGTGAGTTCCAGGACAGCCAAGGATACAGAGAAACCCTTTTTTCCCCAAAAACAAACAAACAAGGGACTGGAGAGGGGCTCACTCAGCAGTTAAGAATTCTTGCTTGCTTTTCTTCCAAAGGATCTGAGTTCAGTTCCTGGCGCCCAGGAAGCTTAAATCATCTGTAACCTCAACTCCAGATCTGATACCCCGTCCTAGCCTCCAAAGGCACCTGAGATGCACATGCACACATGCACACACACACACACACACACACACACACACACACAAGCAGCCTTGAGGTAATGATCTAGTGTCAGAGTCTATGAACATAAGTCCTCTAGACATGAGATCATTTCCATTTACTTATTTAAAATTCCAAGGCCCTAGCCGGGCGGTGGTGGTACACGCCTTTAATCCCGGCACTTGGGAAACAGAGGCAGGTGGATTTCTGAGTTCAAGGCCAGCCTGGTCTACAGAGTGAGCTCCAGGACAGCCAGGGCTACACAGAGAAACCCTGTCTTGAAAAACCAAAAAAAAACCAAAAAACAAAAAAACACCAAACCAAACCAACCAACCAACCAACCAATCCAAGGCCCTGTACCCATGCCCTGCCACAAAAGTAAGTCCCCAGGGTCTGGTTTTTTTGAGATAGGCTCTTACCATGTAGGCCAGGTTGGTGTTGGTCTAATGAAACACATGAACGTCTCATGTCTGCCTCCTGTGAAATATGATTATAGGAATATGCCATCACCCATGGTTTAGACATGAGATTTCTTCATTGTTTTAAACATTGGAATTCTTTTCTAAAAAGGACTTACCTATTTATTTTATTATTATCCGAAACAGGGTTTCTATATGTAGCTCTGGCTGACCTGGAACTGACATATATTCACAGAGATCTGTCTGCCTCTGCCCCGAGTACTGGGGATTAAGGGTGTGAGCCATCATGGCAGATTTAATTTTACGGGTGTGGGTAACTTTGCCTTCGAGTATGTCTGTGCACGCTGTGCATGCCCTGAAGAAAAGAGAAGAGGCTGTTCAATGCCCTAGAACTGTAGTTACGGATGACTGTGAACCCCCATTCAGGGTGTTAGAACCCAAACTCCCAATTCTTTATGAGAGCAACCAATTGCTCTTAACTGCAGAGCCATCTCTCCAGCCCTAGAATTGTTGTTGTTTTGTTTATGTTGTTTTTTTTTTTTTTCCAAGAAATGGTTTCTCTGTGTAATAGCCCTGGCTGTCCTGGAACTCACTTTGTAGACCAGGGTGGCCTTGAACTCACAGAGATCCGCCTGCCTTTGACTCCTTAGTACAGTAATTAGAGGTGTGGGGGCACACACTCGGCTAGCCCTGGAATTCAAACAAATATAAATATAAATCTATTTATGCACAAATGTTGCACTATGCAGTCCTGGGATCAAACACAGGTCTTCAGGCCTGGTGATTCATTTCATTCCCCTCCCCTTTTGTGTTTATTGGGGAGGAGGGGGTGTTTGAGGTAGGGTCTATCTAGTCCAGGCTGGCCTAGAACTCACATAGATCCGCCTCTGCCTCCAGAGTGCTGGTATTAAAAGCTGTACCATCATATTCTGTCTCCTTTGTGTGCTTTTGTTTGAGTACCCCTGACCAGGAACTGGCTATGGAACTAAGGCTGATCTTGAACTCCTGAACCTCCAACCTCCATCCCCCAAGTGTTGCGATTACAGGTTTGTACCACCGTGCCCACTGAGACATCAGGTTTCTCACGGGAAATTTAGTGGAAGGGAAAGACACTCGCTCAAAGGTTAACTGCTTGAGAAGTGACTGCGAAAGCACTCCAACTTACGCCTGTGGGGACGTCTCAAGTCTTTGGAAAGTCCATCTTGTCTCTGAATGTTGAATGAGTGCGTGGTTGTACTTGTGACTGGGATGGAGTAAGGGATGTAGGGAAAGGTCGCGGGGGCGCACGACCTAGACCCCGGCCAGCATCAGCAGCCCAGCGTTCTTTCCCAGCGAGACACGCGGTGCCATCCGAGGCTCCGCCCCACGCTCGATCGTCACTTCCGGCGAGGGCCTTGTTTTGGGCTTTCCCTGGGAGGTGGAGTATCGGTTAACCCCTGCAGATCCGGACGGCCCGGAGCTCGGCGGGCCGGAACCCACGAGTTGGGGCTCCCCAGCCACACCCCTCGTAGGATTTAAAGGGGAAGGAGGGGCCGGACGGGCCGAAGCCCGAGCCGAGGGAGCGGGTATGAGGCGCTGCCCGTGCCGGGGGAGCCTGAGCGAGGCGGAGGCCGGGGCACTGCCAGCCGAGGCCCGCATGGGGCTGGAGGCGCTGCGAGGTGGGCGGCGGCGACAGCCGGGACTGCAGCGACCTGGACCGGGAGCAGGTGGCCCGACGGGACGGCCGGAGGGGGGCGGTCCCCGGGCCTGGATCGAGGGGTCCAGCCTGCACTCCGAGGTAGAGAGGACCGACCTCGGGGCTGCGCCGTGTCCGGACGGTCCACAGGCAGAATCCTGTGGAGACGGACACGCGGAGTGCGAAGCAGCTGGCCTAGGAGTTGCGTCGGAGAAGCCCAGCCAAAATGAGGAGCTAGACGGGTCCAGCCTCCAGGCACATCCAAAAGGAAACAGCCCCCTGGCTGAGATGGAGATGGCCGGTTCCTGGACAGATGGCTTTCGAACTGATCATCACAGATCTAACCTCCAGTCTCGGCCAAAGAGAGCCAGCCTCTGTACCCAGCCAGGGTTTGATGAGTCCTGGACCGAACTGGACAGGTCCGAGCTGTGGCAGACTCTGCCAGAGAGGGACAAGCCCTGGGTTGATCACCTCCGGACCCACCATGGCATGTCCAAACTCCAAATTCACCCAGTCTGCCCCTCACTAGAACCAAGTGCTGATACCTCCTGCAAAGAATCGTCCGCGGATGGTTCCAGGACACCACATGACACCGACGACTTCTGGATAGAGTCCCAAACTGATGACCCCCTCATAGGACCTAGTACTCAGACAGCCTGCAGACGGCCTGGAAGTGATGGTTTTTCAGCACAAGACGCTGACAGTGCCTCGATTCAACCTGGCACCGATGGTCCCTGGGCTGACAGCGCTTTGGGGGAGTCCAATGGAGATGATCCATTAGAGGAACCCGAGCCTGGCGAATTGGTGACTAACCTGTGCTCCCACCTGGAGTGCAGCTCCCTGTGTCCTGTGCCCCGCCTTATCATCACCCCAGAGACTCCTGAGCCTGAAGCCCAGCCGGTGGGACCCCGATCCCGGATCGAGGGGGGAACTGGCGGCTTCTCTTCTGCTTCGTCTTTTGATGAATCTGAGGATGACTTGGTGGCTGGGAGCGGAGGTACCAGCGATCCTGAGGACAGATCTGGGGTGAGTAGGACCCATTCTTCCCCGGAGCATGCCCCACCACCCCAATCCAATGTCCTCCCATCCGTTTGCCTTGTCTTACAAAGTCCTCTTCCAGGTTACTCTTAGCTACCTGCCAGCAGTTACATCTCTAGCTCTCTCTTCCATTCTCTGCCCACCTCCTGACAACCAGGTTACTAACCCATTTCACGAAGCTCCTTCTCTCTTTTTTTTTTTTTTTTTTTTTTAATGGTTTTTCGAGACAGGGTTTCTCTGTGTAGCCCTGGCTGTCCTGGAGCTCACTCTGTAGACCAGGCTGGCCTCGAACTCAGAAATCCACCTGCCTCTGCCTCCCAAATGCTGGGATTAAAGGCGTGCGCCACCACCGCCCGGCCCGAAGCTCCTACTCTTTACTCTTTGATTTCTGTCTTTCGCTTTACCCCTCTGTTACTAGTTCTTGGAAGCGGTCCTCAGTGGACCTTAATCATGTCTTGGAACCTCTGAGATTGAGGTCTGTGACTTCTGTTGAATCCTCTTGGGGGGGGGGTCTGATGCCCAACATAAGAATACCACCAGTAAGGGGCTGGAGAAGAGCACTGGCTGTTCTTCCAAAGGACCCAGGTTCAAATCCCAGCACCCACATGGCAGTTCACAACTGTCTGTAACTCCAGTTCCAGGGGATCTGACACCCTCACAGAGATATACTTGGAGGCAAAACACCAATGTAAAAAAAAAAAAGAAAGAAAAGAAAAAGAAAGAGAATACCAATAGATAGAAGGAATGCACATACATTCTCAGATGTATTGACTGAACCCTTGGCCTATCCCCCCTCCTCCTTTTTTCTTTCCTTTCTTTCTCTCTCTCTCTCTTTCTTTCTTTCTTTCTTTCTTTCTTTCTTTCTTTCTTTCTTTCTTCTTTAGACATTCTGTGGCCCATCCTGACCTCAAATTTACTATGCTGAGGCTGGCCTTGAACTGATCATCCAGCCTCTGGGATTGCAGACATGTTCCACTGTGCTGTCACCTCCTCCATAAGGTAGATCTGTTGTGTCGATCAGGCTGGCCTTCAGACTAGACTCCTGCTTGCTGAGATCATCCTGCCTCTGCCTTTCAGGAATTACAGACGGGGGCGTGCCACCATGCCACACTCACTTGTCCATACTTTCTATGAAGCAAGGCTGGCTTTGAACTTGCGGCCATCCCAATGCCGTAAGCCTTTTTAAAAAGACATTTTTGTTTTTAGATTTATTTCTTTTATGTGTATGAGTGTTCTGCCTGCATGTATGTATGTGTGCTACCTGCATGGATGCCTGCTCCCCGGGAAGGTAAGAAAAGGGAGTCAGATCACCATTTGAGTGCTGGGAATCAAACCTCAGCCTTCTTCAAGAGCAACTAGTTTTTCAAGCCATCTCTCTAGCTCCCCGCCCTCAACCCTTCTCAAGGCTGAGCGTACAGGCATGAGCCAACACAACCTGCTGCTTCCAGCTTTCATTAGACATTCAGAGGCCAGACAGGATAGCCAGGTATTCAGCATGTATCTAAGTTAGTGAACTGGTAGCAGTTTTGCTCCCTTGAGCTTTCCACCAGTTTTGCTCCCTTGAGCTTTCCACAGGCTGGGATGACAGGTATGAGCCAACAGGTCCAGCCGCCTCCAGCTTTCATTAACTATTCAAACTATTCAAAGGTGGGGAGGAGGCTGCAGAGATGGCTCAGCAGTTAAGCAAACGGGCTGCTCCTGTAGAAGAGAGTTTGGTTTCCAGCACTGTGGAGCTGCTCCTGACTGCCTGTAACTCCACTTGCAGGGGATCCAACACCCCTGACCTCTCTGTGAGTACTTGCAGTCACATAGACCTGCCCACACCCACACACATATAATTAATAAATACAATCTTAAAAAAAAAAAAAAAAGAAGTTCAGAGGGCAAAAATGCTCAAGGATCCTCAGCCGTGCCAAGTACCCACCGAGTACCCAAGCTGGCCTTGAACTTGTGATAATGATCTTGCTGCCTCAGTCCTCCCAAGAGCTGGGATTACAGGCGTGAGCCAACAGGCTAGCTATCTCCAGCTTTTCTTTAGATGCTCAAAGGGCAAGATGTTCCGGGATCTTCAGCCTATCCAGGTACCCACCCTATCTCCTGTACTCCTCTGCTCCCCAAGGGGCCCCTTCAGCCTGTTATTTACCTCTTCCACCTTCGCCCCCAGGCTGGGCGTGGCTCTCCCCTGGTGAATCAGAGAAGCAGGCAGGGCAGGTTCAGGGAGGGAGAGGCAGAGCAGACACAGGTGTGGAAAAGGGCCTCAGGTGGGGTGCAGAGTCCATCTGCTTGCCAGCTTGTCTGTGGAGTCCTCCTACTGGGCTCCGGGCCCCTGGAATCTACCTTGATCTCCCCCTTAGCTTGCGTATCTCCCTCGGGGACGTGTTTGCACATGTGGTCCCAGCTGTGAGAAACAGACCTGCCCAGACGTGTTAAAGCCCACACGAAAGAGCCAACCCTTTGTGCCACGGCTGTTCCCTGTGCCTGCCCTCTCAGCACCTTGACGTCTCTGCACAGCTGAGTTAGATCTGCATGACTAATAGCAGCGGCGACACTGCCGGCTGCAGCTGTCCCATGCATGCTCCACCACGCGGTTACTCCTCAGGGCAGTCCTGTGACACACACACACTGTTGTTGTCCCTTCTTACAGATGAAGAAATCAGGACACAGGAGACAGGATCACTCATCCTATCCAAGGATGTCACTTAAGGTTTAACCCCTGCCAGCCACGTGCCACTGCACACCTTTAATCCCATAGGCAGAGTCATGGAGATCTGATCTACACAGTGAATTCCAGGCCAGCCAGAGCCATGACAGTTTATGACAATGAGACCTTGTTTATAAACAAAAAGAATTTACCCCCTAGGCTTGGTGCTATGGCTCATACCTGTAATCCCAGCATTTGAGAGACTGAAGCAAAAGATTTACCTAAATTTGAAATGTGTATGAGCTGCAGTATGAACTCCCCTCAAAATATATATATATATGTATACACACATACATACACACACACACACACACACGCACGCACACACACACACACACACATATATATTCAAACCCTTTTCAAATACCAGAAACTGTAAGTGCCTACATAGATACCTACATCCCTTCTCTTACCTCCCTTCCCCTCCCTTCTTTCTTCTCTCCTCTTGTCTGTCTTTGAGCCTTTATAAGTAGTCTTGTTAAGTGGTACAGACAGGCTTGGAACTTGCTGTGTAGATGTTGCCCTGGCTGGTCTTGAACTTAAGGCAACACTGTTGCCTCAGCCTCTTGAATGCTGGATTACAACTGTGCTCTACCATGCTGTGGCACTTTATTTTTTTGCTTCACTGTTTCTGTCTGTCTATCTATCTATCTATCTATCTATCTATCTATCTATCTGTCTGTCTGTCTGTCTGTCTGTCTGTCTATCTATCTATCTACGGTCATGCTCATTTAGTGTGCAGATACCACAGTGTGCTCATGAAGGTCACGGGACAACTTGGAGAAGTTATTTCTCTTCTTTTACCTTGTGAGAACCAGGGATCAAACTCTGGTTGTCTGGTTTAGCAACAAGTACATTTACCTGCTGGGCTTTCGTTTGCATGTCTCCACACATGTGTGTGCCTGTGTGTGTGTGCATGCATATGTGTGCACACATGCATATATGTGCAAGTATGCTTGCCTGTACACATGAGTGCATGCATATGTGTGTGTGTGTACATACATGTGTGTGTGTGTTACTGAACCTGAGGAGTTGAATGGACCTAGGACCTTGTGCATGCTAGCTAGGCAGGCACTGTACTACTGAGCTATGTTCACAATCCTCTTTTTCAGTGTTTACCTTGAAATAGGTTTTTCCAACATTGCCCAGGCCTTGAACTTGGTATGTATTCCTAGCAGGCTTGGATTTACCGTTTTCCTTTCTCAGTCAGCCTCCCGAGTAGCCGGGATTACAAGCCTGTACATGGTGCTCACTTGTCTGCCCTCTCTCCCTTCCTCCTTCCCTCCTTTTCTTCTCTGTCTATAACCATTTGTTTTTTGGTTTTGTTTGTTTGTTTGGCTTCTCGGTAGCACTGGCTGTATAGATGAGGTGGCCTCAAACTCAGAAATCCGCCTGCCTCTACCTCCTGAGTGATCAAAGGCCCCACCACCTCCCAGCCCAGTTGTTTTGACATTGGGTCTCACTCTAGTCTAGGATGGCCCGGAACTTTTGATCTTCCTGCCTCTGCCTCCCTAGTGGTGTGTGCCTTTGGGTGCCAGCAGTACTGGGAGATTAGCACTCCCGTCTTATCTTTGTTTTATAGATGGGGGAACTGAGGCACAGAAAGGCATCTTGTGCTTGGTATTGGCTAAGTCAAATATAAAAGCCACAATTTTTTTTGACTTAGTTCTAGCTGAGTTCTAAACTTTCCATTTTAAGCCCTTCGGCCTGCAGGTCTCGCTGACCTGCCTTCTTCCCAGGCTTCTTTGTCTTTCCAGAAGCCACACTATGCCAAACACTTTCTGAAGCCTTCAGGAACTCAAGGCTGTGTTCACATAACCTCCCGTCTGCAGGTTTCAGTCTACCACCCTCTGCTGTCCTGACCGTCCTGCTGCTAAGCCTGAGTGCACACAGTCCTGGCTCGCTGCTTCTCTGCCTCCACATGTTCTTGTTGCTGACACTCCCCCACTTCCTTCTCTTTAATTTTGAAATCACATCTGACCATAGTGGCCTAGCTATGCGCCCTCTCCCTCCCTCCTGTTTGTTTTTAAAACAGGGTCTTATAGCACTGGCTGGCCTTGACCTATACTTTGTAGCTTAACGTAACCTTGAACTCCTAGTCCTCCTGCCTACAGGTGTGCACCACTGGCTGGCCTTTCTTCTTCTGTCCTTCCTTTTCATCATCCTGTTATAAACAGGAATTGTTTCCTAAGCACCTGTGCTTTGCTGGGGATACTGGTGAGCAAGGCGCCATGACTCTTTGTATATGATCTTTTTTTTCTTTTCTTTTTTTTTTGGTTTTTCGAGACAGGGTTTCTCTGTGTAGCCCTGGCTGTCCTGGAACTCACTCTGTAGACCAGGCTGGCCTCGAACTCAGAAATCCGCCTGCCTCTGCCTCCCAAGTGCTGGGATTAAAGGCGTGTGACACCACCGCCCAGCTGTATGTGATCTTCTAGCAGGATGTTACTGTGTTGTCCTTGCTGGCCTGGAGCATTCATGTAAACCGGATTGATCTCGAACTCACAGAGATCTGCCTTCCTGAAGACACTATTCTTAGAGGACTTCCAGGCTGGTGGGGGACACAGATGACTCTTCAGACACTAGCAGCTTGAGAGGGCAGGCAGGGCTGGGATGCGAGAAGCTTAGGGTTGTGAGAATCCATAGTATGCAGTTAGGCAGATCTAGGGAATCAAAGAGAGCTTCCTGGAAGAGGGGTCATGTGAGCTGAGACCATGATAAACTATTCCCAATAAAGCCCAGATTAACTCTAGTATAGAGGCTCAGTGGTAGAGCATCTGCCTAGAATTCTTTAGTGAGGCTTGGGTTGAGGCTCTTGGTAGAGCCCTTGTGCTGAGCTTGTCTAGCATGCTGGAGGTTTGTGGTGCTGTCTCCCATACTGGTGAACGAGGGAGATGTTGGGGCAGGTGTTTATGATAATAAAAGACAGTGTTAAGAAACCAGTGTTTGGGGACACCTGCTGTGTCAGAGCAGGTACCAAGACATACCTGTAGCCCAGCAAGTCCCCCTCCCCACATAAACTTCAGTCCAGCTGGAGGGCAGTGGGTAAGCCCCAGGGCAATGGCGTGAAACCCCAGAAGCAGAAACCCAGCACTGTGCCTGGTGATGTTAGGCCAGTGGCTTCTCCTCTGAGTCTGTTTCCTCCCCTGTGACACAGACAACCATCTTCCTGGGGCTGTTTTTAGGAATAAATAGGGTATGGCACACAGAGTCTTTGTCATGGCGCCTGGAATGTTCCAGGTGCTTAGTAAACAGGAACCTTGATTAATCATCTCCTCCCCATGGGAGAAAATAGCCCTTCCTGGATCTCATGCTGTCCAACACCCTTACGCCCTCCTTAGCATCTGGCTCCCTCCAGTTTGCTATCTGCTGGGGAGCTGGGAGAAAACATGCCCGTGACCCTGGGGGCAACACAGGGCAAGCACCACTTCCTTCTCTGAGGGTGACCTACTCTCCCAGTTCATGCCAAGGCCACCCTGTGCCTGGGATGGGAGTGTGTGTGCAGACACGCACACATGCCTGAGTCAGACGTGAGGCAGCATGATTAAACCCTGCTCTATGTTTCTTTTAACAGTGCTGGCATGAGGTCCAGAGCCTGGGCCGCTGTGCTGCTGTGCCCAGCCCTTTTCTGGTTTTCTGTTATACCCCCTCTTGTTACCTCTCCCTCTACCCCAACTCTTTCCCCTTCCTTCCACCTATCCTTTCTTTCTGCTAGTCTTCAGTAGCCTTTAAACATTCACTGTGCTCATGTCTGAAGACAGTGTCTGGGAGTCGGCTCTCCGCTCTCCTCTTCCAGTATGTGGGTTCTAGGGATTGAACTCAAGTCTTGAGTTTGGCAGCAAGCACTTTTACCCCCTGAACCTTCCTACTGTCTTAATTTTTGTTACAGATATGCTTGTGTGGCTTTCCATATTTTTTTTCTTTTTTTAAAATTAAGATTTTATGGGCTGGGTGTGATGGCGCACGCCTTTAATCCCCACACTCAGAAGGCAGAGACAGGTGGATCTATTGAGCTCCAGGACAGCCAGAGCTACACAGAGAAACCCTGTCTCAAAACAAAACAAACAAAAAAACCACCCAAACAAAGAAACAAAAATTAAGATTTATTTATTTATTTATGAGGCAGGGTCTCACTGTGTCACTGTGCCTAGCTATGTGGGTATTATATAGAGCAGGCTGGCCATGAATTCATAGAGATCTACCTGCCTCTGCCTCCCGAGTGCTGGGGTCAAAGGAGTGTGCCACAGTGCCCTGCATTAGACTTTATTTTTATTTTTTTAAAAAGATGTATTTATTTTATGTATGTGAGTACACTGTAGCTGTCTTCAGACACACCAGAAGAGGGCATCAGATCCCATTACAGATGGTTGTGAGCCACCACGTGGTTGCTGGGTATTGAACTCAGGACCTCCGGAAGAGCAGTCAGTGCTCTTAACCACTGAGCCATCTCTCCAGCCCCAAGACTTTATTTTTTAAAATGATGTTCATATGTGTGTGTGGGTGGTGGCTGCACATCAGTCTCATACCTGTGGAGGCCAGAAAGGGGTGTTGGATCCTCTGGAGCAGGAGTCACAGGCAGTCGTGAACTGCCCCAGGGGGTACCAAATGTGGGTAACGGGTCCTCTGTAAGAGCAGTACATATTTAACCTCTGAGCTATCTCGGTATTCCTTCCCTCTGTATTTCTTTTAAGGTCTCCTTGCTTGTCTCTGTGTCAGTCACAGTACAGGAAGGTCTGCTAGACTGGGGCAGGAGAGATGGCTCAGGGGTCAGAACAATTGTTCTTCCAGGGGACCTGGATTCGGTTTCCAGCACCCACCTGACGGTGCACAAGTACCCATAAACTCCAGTTTCCGGGAAGCCAATGCTTTCTTCTGACCTCTGCGGGCCCAGGCATGCAGACGTATACATACATATAGGCATACATATAAGCAAAACTTTGATACATATAAATAAATCTAAATTAAAAAAAAAGATCTAACCCTGTCTCGAAAAAAAACAAAACAAAAAAAATAGATCTGCTATACAGTAAATTGTCTCCAAATACCAATGACTTGGAACAACAGGGAAAGTTGTACATACTGCATGACAAATTAGCTACGGCTGGGGTATCCTGCTCTGTGTGTCCCCCTTTAGGGACCAAGGCCCATTCCCTCCCAGCTCCCTACCCCCAACAGGGAACCGAAAAGGGAGCTTCTGAATTGATCTGCAGCTTCCACCTGGAAGTGACACTTCCAGTCACAGTTCACTGGCATAGCAAGTCAATAACCTCAGTTCAAGAGGGCAGAGAGCTGTCGGAAGGGGGACAAGCCAGAGCCCTTGGCAACCTGCACTCTCTCAGTCTCCATCACCTTTGTCACCTCTCTCTATGGTGAGCCTCGGTTCCTCTACTCCATCTCTATGGTTTGCCCCAGACCTGACCTTATTGAGAGGCCGGGGGTTTGGCTTCTGTGTTTTGTGACTGCGGGTTTTAGGGTTTACTGGATTTTGGTGATTGCTATAGTGTCGTAGCCTGTCTTTCCTCCTAGGACAAAGACATAACCAAAGAGACAGAACAAAGAAAGTGATAGAGGCCGCCACTAGGCAGCCTCATCACCACTGGACTAAGTGGGGTTGTATCATCCCCACGAGGGGGGACCCTGAGCCTAGGAAGCCACCAGGACAGTAATTCCCTGACCTTGATCCATACCTCATGCTCGCCCTCCCTACAGAGCAAGCCCTGGAAGAAGCTGAAGACAGTTCTGAAGTACTCGCCCTTCGTGGTCTCCTTCCAGAAGCACTACTACCCCTGGGTCCAGCTTTCCGGACATGCCGGTGAGACTGGGGGACTCGGCTGACAGACCGTCAGGGCTTGGCTTGGGTGTGGGCTAGGGAGGCCCTGCTCTGCATAGTCTCACTGGCCTTAGGACCTCCAGCTTGGTGACAGTCCCCACCTACGGGACTGCTGTGAGAAACATTTAGGCCTAGTAATTATTTTATTTTATTTATTTATTTTGAGATAGGCTCCGTATAGCCCTGGCTGGCCTAGAACTTACTCTGTAGACCAGGCTGTTGGTCGATTGAGTCTCAGCTTCACGCCCTACTTATGTATGGGTAGACAAGCTGGGATTCGGTTCCCCACATCACTATAGAACGTATCTTACTGCCCTTGCAGGATTACCTGAAGATCTGAGAGTGAGACATTGAGAGGGTGGGACAGGCTGGTGAGAAACACAGGACCAGGCCCCGAGCTCTCCTCATGTCTGCACGTGGTCAACGCTCAGTAAACCAGAGCTAAATGGTTTTGTCCTGAGCCTCATTTGGAAGAAAAACAGGGCTTGCCACATGGCCTTTGTGTGTGCGTCATTACACAGAGAGATTTTAGGTAGAACAGAAAACACCATTGCCACCATCTTTTTTTTTTGTTTTTTTTTGGTTTTTCGAGACAGGGTTTCTCTGTATAGCCCGGGCTGTCCTGGAACTCACTCTGTAGACCAGGCTGGCCTCGAACTCAGAAATCCGCCTGCCTCTGCCTCCCGAGTGCTGGGATTAAAGGCGTGCGCCACCACCGCCCGGCCATTGCCACCATCTTTGAAGGATGTACGCTGGGCGTGTCGGCACACGCCTGTTTTATTATGATTTGCTTGTTTGTTTGTGGCGGGGTCTCAGTGTGTAGTCCTGACTGGCCTGGAACACAGTATGTAGACCAGGCTGGCTTCAAACTCAAAAAGAGCTCAGACTCCTGTCTCTGCCTCCTAAAAGCTGGGGTTAAAGGAGTGCACCACCAAGTCTGGTTTGGCATGCATTTATAGTCCCAGCGCTTGGAAGGCTGAAGCAGGGGGATTGTCAACTTTGAGGCCAGCCTGGGCTATATAGCAAGACCTCATATCAACAAAGCAAAGCAAAACTATCCTTTTGCCATAAAAAAAGGAAAACTTTTGAATTCTATCTATCTCAGCCATGTACATGCTCCAGATGTCAGAATTATGAATTTATTTATTTACCCAGAGTGTTGCCACATAATCCAGGTTTGCCTTGAATTCACCATCTATCCTGGACTGGGCTCAAACGTGTGTCTGTCCTGCCTCAACCTTCTAATTTCTGCAACTATAGGCTGAAGCCACTGTTTCTAGAATAAGTTAATTTAAATAGATCCAAGTGACTGTCCCCTGGGGAATCATCTGAGGGTCTGTTGTGGAAGAGTTGTGTGGTTAACTGAGATGTCAGGGTTACCCCAGAGGACAAGAGCACCTATTAAAATTACAAAACGGGGCTGACGAGATGGCTAGCTGAGTAAAGGCATTTTCTGTGCAAGCCGGATAGCCTGAGCATAATCCCCCCAAACCCGTGTAAGCACCGAAGGTGAGAACTACCTTCACAGGTGGTCTTGGCTCGCTCGCACCCTTGATCATGTCATGCTCAGGTTCTCACGGAATAACAACAAAAACGGTGTCTGACAAGATTGCTCAGTGGTTAAGAGCATGCATCGCTCTTCTGGAAGGCCCAAGTCTGGCTTCTAGCATCCATGTTGGGTGGCTCTCAATTGCCTATAACTCCAGCTCTCGGGGACCTGATGCCTTCTTCTGGCCTCTGTGAACACTCACATACATACACATACATATATAAATAAAGGTAAATATTATTTTAAATTACTAAACAAATAATGGTATACTGTACTGTACACAGGATCACGTATGAACAGAGTAGAAATAGGCCCATTTAAAGCCAGGTGTGAGCTGGGTGTGGGAGCACATGACTTTAGTCCAGCACTGGGTGGCAGGCAGGTTTTTATGAGTTTAAGACCAGCTGCCTCAAAACAAACAAACAAACAAACAAGCTGCCCTGTCTCAGGACAGCACCACAGAGAGGGAGGGAGAGACAGCATTGCTGGGGATAATGGACAGCACTGGGATGGAAGGACAACGGCTGCTGTCTGATGCATCCAGGGAATAGCTGGTGGCGGGTCAGGCTCTGACGTCTCCTTGGTCTTGCTTCCCACAGGGAACTTCCAGGCTGGTGAGGACGGTCGGATTCTGAAACGTTTCTGTCAGTGTGAGCAGCGCAGCCTGGAGCTGCTGATGGGAGACCCCCTGCGGCCTTTCGTGCCCGCTTATTATGGCATGGTGCAGCGGGATGGCCAGGCCTTCAACCAGATGGAGGATCTTCTGGCAGACTTTGAGGGTCCCTCTATCATGGACTGCAAGATGGGCAGCAGGTAGGATTGGGGCAGCTGTGGGCAGTCAGGGTAAGTGGTGAACTGTTTTGAAACTAGGACCAAGTGAATTCAGAGTAGGTGCATCAGTATGTGCTCCTGCCAATTATCCATGAGGGTTCCGGATGTGCTGACCAGCTGCGAGGGTTCCAGGTGTGCTGGCCTGCTGTGAGGGTTCCAGGTGTGCTGACCAGCTGCGAGGGTTCCAGGTGTGCTGGCCTGCTGTGAGGGTTCCAGGTGTGCTGACCAGCTGCGAGGGTCCCAGGTGTGCTGACCAGCTGCGAGGGTCCCAGGTGTGCTGGCCTGCTGTGAAGGTTCCAGGTGTGCTGACCAGCTGCGAGGGTCCCAGGTGTGCTAGTCTGCTGCGAGGGTTCCAGGTGTGCTGGCCAGCTGTGAGGGTTCCAGGTGTGCTGCTCTGCTGTTCCTTCTTGGTATTCTTGGTTCTAGGTTGATATCATCTGTTTCGTAATTTAAATCATTCTTTTGGAGATGTAATGGGATTTCATTGTGTTTATTTATTTTTTATTTTTTTATTTTTTTTTGGTTTTTCGAGACAGGGTTTCTCTGTGTAGCCCTGGCTGTGCTGGAACTCACTCTGTAGACCAGGCTGGAATGTGTTTATTTTCTAACTCCTTTCTCTCACTTTTCCTGGAACGAGGACCAAACCCATGGCCTTGCATTTGCCATTTTACTCTCTTAATACCTTTAAACAACTCTAATACAAAATCCGGTATTTTTTTTTCCCTTGGAACCTCTCCTAGTTGTTGGGGGCAGGGGTCTTGCTTTCTCTTAATAAACCAACATTGTTTCCTCTTTGAAAATAATTCTGGCACTGGAGGGATGGCTTACTTGTTACAGGTACCAGCTGCTCGTCCAGAGGACCTGGGTTGGGTTCCTAGCGCCCATGCGGTGATCATGACAGTTGTAACCCCAGATCCGAGGAGATCTAATGCCTGCTGCTGGCCTCCCAGGGCTCTGGCCTCTGAGGGCTCTGGCCTCCCAGGGCGCCTTTATGCACAACATGATGTCCATATATCCACACAGATTCACACATATAACAAACTAAAATAAGTAAAAATAAATAAATCTTACCTTTATTTTTAGCTCTCAAGGAGACAGAGGCAGTTGGATCTTCATGAATTTGAGGCCAGCCTGGTCTATATAGTGAGTTCCAGATGGGTGTGGAGAGAGTTACACAGTAATACCCTGTCTCAAAGTTTAATAAAATTTAAAAATCTAGGGCTCCTGAGATGGCTCATTGGATAAAAGCTCAGAGTGTCCAACCGGACAACCTGAGTTCCACCCCAGTGATCCCATGTGACTGCTGCAGGTTGTCCCCTTACCTCTTTGTAAGCGTGTTTTCTCCGCCAATAAATAAACATGTTTTTAGAAACCTGAAATTAAAAATTTACTGTGAAATTGGATGCTTCACTCAATAATTCTAAACTCTGAAAATTTCAAAGTCAGAAGTTCCTTTGCTTCCAGGTTTTGTTTCTTTTTATTTACTTGTTTCTTTAATTCTATGTGTAGGGGTGTTTTGCCTGATGCATGTTGGGGTACCACATGTGACCCTAGTGCCCAAGAAGTCCAGAAGAGGACATCAGATCCTCTGAGACTGGAGTTACAGACAGTTGTAAACTGCCATGTGGGTGCTAGGGATTTTGTTTTTTAATTATGTGTGCAGATTTTGTGTCTGCACATATATTTGCGAACCTGATACCTGAGGAAGCCAGAATAGAGGGTTAGAATCCTTGGGACTAGAGCTACAGACACTTGTGAACCACTTTATGATGTTGGGATTGGAACCTAGGTCCTCTGAAAGAGCAGACAGTGCTCTTAACGACTAAGCCATCTCTCCAGCTCTCGGATAAGTAGTGGCAAAGCACCAATGAGCTGGAGTATTTTCTTTCTTTCTTTCTTTCTTTTTTTTTTTAATTTTTAGTTTGGTCTTTTTTTTTTTTTTTTTTTTAAGATTTATTTATTTATTATATATGAGTACACTGTAGCTGTCTTCAGACACACCAGAAGAGGGCATCGGATCCCATTACAGATGGTTGTGAGCCACCATGTGGTTGCTGGGATTTGAACTCAGGACCTCTGGAAGAGCAGTCAGTGCTCTTAACCGCTGAGCCATCTCTCCAGCCCCGCTGGAGTATTTTCTATTTTGTCAAACGTTTGCCCATTACTGTTGTTATTAATGGCTTTGTGTTTGAAAAAAATTCTTAGCCTGGATGTGGTGGCGTATGCTTTTAATCCCAGCACTAGGGAGGCAGAGTCAAGAGGATCTCTGTGAGTTCAAGGTCTACAGAGTGAGTTTCAGGACAGCCAGGGCTACACTAAAAAAACCCCTATCTCGAGGAAACAAGAAAGAAAGGAAGGAAGGAAAAGAAAAGTCAAGTCTTTGCTTACTGTAATATCATGGAACTATTCTCTTGCTTTCTTATATAAATTTATTGTTTAAACATTTACCGGGTTTTTGTTTGTTTTGAGACAAAGTCTATCTATGTAACTCTGGCTAACCTTGAACTCACAGAGGTCCACCAGCCTCCGTTCTCCAAGTGTTGGGATCAAATGCCTGCACCTCCATTCCCAGCAAAATATGTCTTATTATCAGGAAGTGTGAGCCCTCCAACTCTGTGCCTAATGGTTTTCTTTGGTCTATCCTGTGTGTTCAGGACCTACCTGGAGGAGGAGCTGGTGAAGGCCCGGGAACGACCCAAGCCCCGGAAAGATATGTATGAGAAGATGGTGGCAGTGGACCCTGGGGCTCCCACCCCAGAGGAGCACGCTCAGGGTGCAGTCACCAAGCCCCGATACATGCAGTGGAGGGAGACCCTGAGTTCAACTTCCACCCTGGGCTTCCGGATTGAAGGCATCAAGGTGAGAGCCAGGAGCTAGTCAGGTTTTTTGACAATCAAGAGTTCTGGGACTGGAACAGTGGACTGGCTTCTTGTGGGGTCTTTGAGGCAGGGGATGCTGGAAGGAAGCAGACCCATGTTTGCAGAGTCCAGATAGCCTGAGGGTCTGCGGAAGGCTTCTCACTCCTGGATCTAGCAGAGGGGAGGTTTATCTGTCTACGAGAACATCTTCACTTACCATGTTCCCTCTCCTGAGCCCTGCCTTTTGTCTGTCCCAACCTCCCTGGCCTCGAACGCCTGGTCATTCTCCCTGCATCATGGAGTATAACAGCGGGAAGACCCTTTTACGTTTTTATTTCGTAAATTAAATGTCCTTAGAAAAGCTGGATGTGGTAGCTTAGGTCTTTCATCCCCAGGAGGACCGGAGATCCAATCTGAGTTACAGAGTGAGTTCAGGACCACCCTGGGCAAGTCCTGGGAGGTGTAGCTCAGTGTTAGAGGGCTTGCCGAGCAAGTGTGGGGCTTCAGGTTCAACTCTCAGCACTAAACAAACAAACAGTAACAACTAAGTAAAGATCCCAGCTGTAGTGTAGCAATAGAGCGCTCGTCGAGCATGTAAGAGGAAGACCGTGGTACAGCATCCCCACCCACATCTGTTTGAAGAACTCGTCACATAGTCAAGAAGTTTAAATAACTAAGCCTGGTGGCTCATGTCTGAAATCCTCTCGCTTGGGAGGTTGAAGCAGGAGACCAGGAGGTGAATTCAGCTTAAGCACAAAGAACCACGTGCCCAGCCTCAAGTAACCCACACACCAGCTCTAGGCAGTAGATACACACATGGTTCCCATTTTCCAGATGAGGCAGCTGAGGCTGAGGCAGGGAATAGGACTTGTTTAAGCCGAGTGAGGTTGTGCATTTGGGAAATGGAGGCAGGAGGATCAGGAGTTTGAGGCCAGCCTTAGCTATGTAGTGAGGTTTTGGTACGCCTCAGATACATGGGACCCTGTATCAAAAAGAGACAGACTTGCTTAAGCCCACACCATTAGATAGTAGCAGAATCATGACTGGAGCCAGACCCTGGCCCGAAGGCAGCCTGTTTTGCTGGATGGGCTCAACCATGCCTGTTGTTAGATGTGGAAGGACAGCTTATGTAAAAGTGTGACAGGGCTGGGTTGAGTTGGGCTAGGCGGGTGGACTGTTTCCCTGAATAGGGCTCATCAGGAGGGTCCTGAGGTCGCCCGATTTTGGAGGTGGGACAGCACGACCGACAGCACGTCCCACCTTGCTTTGCAGAAGGCCGATGGGACCTGCAACACCAACTTCAAGAAGACACAGGCTCTAGAGCAGGTGACAAAGGTGTTGGAAGACTTTGTGAATGGGGACCTTGGAATCCTAGTAAGTGGAACACCTGAGTCCAAGACAGCCGCCATTTACTGTTGCTTCTAAGGCTGGCTTCCTCGCTTTGGGCTGGGCCAGGCTGATCCTGGCCAGCTTTGCTCACAGTCTGCCATCAGCTGGTGGCTTGGCTAAGAGTAGCTTTTGTGTCTCCCTTGGTTCACAGCCTTGTTCAGACCTTGGGTGTCTGTCTGTTCAATACAGCAGGCTAGCCTGTGCTGTTCTCACCATGGAGCAGGAAGCTAAGATGGCAGGCTTAGGTCCAAGGCCTCCCGCTGTCTAGGCACAGCATGGCAACATTCTGTTGGACAGAGCAGACTGAGGCCCAGTGCAGGGGAAGGGGAAACTGACTCTGCCTCTCGTGGAGGAGCTGTGGGGATAGGTGGGGACACATGTCCTCTGTCTCACTCTTGTCTCTTATGGGGACTACCTTACTGCCTGCACCCCAGTACTACCTCCTCCTGCCATTTTGGTTCCTTTTATTTCATCTTGACTGTTGAGGGTGTCAGGATGAGGTCTTGCTGTGTTTTGTGCTAATGAGATACTCTCTTTCTCTCTCTCACTCAGAGAAAGTACGTGGCACGACTGGAAGACCTCCGAGAGACTCTGGAGAATTCTCCCTTCTTCAAGACCCACGAGGTGCGAGTCCTGGGTGCAGACTCTAGTGTAGGACTTAGCAAAGGGGAGTCGGGAAAGGAGGAAGTGGGAGCATGGATTCAAGTCAGATAGGTGGTCTGGGATGAGGCCGCCTCTGCTGTGTGACCTTGGACTTGCCTTCTTGGGCCTCAGTTTCCTTTTTTCTTTCCAGGGCTGAGAGTCAAAACCATGGTCTATAATTCACTGTGCTCCTTGTTTTTTCTTTGTGAGAAAGGCATGTTTTTTTGACAACATGTAGCCTAGGGTGGCCTTGTACAATCTTCCTGCCTTTAGCCTCCCACATGCAGGGACGGGAACAGCACCACACCCAACCTACTGGACCCAGCCGGTTTCATCTGCTCAGACCAGGGAAAGGGTTGTGGCACCACACTCCCAGGCCTGCTGAGGATCGAGGGTCACTAGAAAGCAACCTTTAGGGTGTAGAGAGGCCTTCACATTCACTGTTCCAGCTTCTTAGAATTAGTTTATGACTGTAATGATGTGTCTCTAAGTACCGCCCATGTTGGGTGGTTCTTGCCTTTTTCCTTTCTGCTCCTAGCCCGTCTCTCAGGTTGTTGTTGTTGTTTTCTTTCATTTGTATGTTTTGTTTTATATTGTTATTTGTAATGGGTATGTGCTTGTGCACACTTAAAACACAGAGGACACCATGAGAGACCCTGTTTTCTCCTTCTAACATGTGAGTTCATGAGATGACACTCAGGTCACCAGGCTTGGCAGTAAGTACCCCACCCACTGCCATTCACAAGACAACAGGATTTTTTGTTTTGCTTTGTGGGTTACATGAAGCCTAGAGTGGCCTAGAACTCCTGACCCTCTTGCTTCAGCCTTTACAAGTGCTAGGATTATAGTTGTATGTCATTCTGCTTGCTGTCACCCTCTCTCTCTTAGGAGACTTGGATCAGCTAAGGCTGTTTGCAAGTCACAGAAGTGATGGTGTCATATTGACTTTTCTTCGAGCCCCTCCCTCTGCCCCTCCTCAGTGTTGTCTCTGACTTCTCTAGGAAGCTCTGAGCTGGATGTCTTGCTATTCAAGCTGTACAAGTCTCAATGCCAGCTATACTTCTCCTCAGCCTCCTCAGCCCAAGCAGCTACTCCAGGAGGCCTCAGTGTCTCTGGCACCTGTAGTCTGACAGCAGCAGTCATGTGGGCATGGATGAAGGTTAATAAATCAGCTAATCTATTAGAACCCAGCCCACAGTAAACCATCAGGGAGTGCCAGCTGTCATCCTCATGTTTACTTTGATCAAATGTTACCATTGTCTCTCTTAATTAGCTTCAGGCTTTATGTGGGGGTAGAGGTCTCTCTTCTCCTTGTGTTTGGTTTTGCCTGCCTAGTGTCTTACCTCCATTTAAAATACACGGGAGTAGGCACTTGCAGTTTCCCTTGACAACTGGAGAGACATAGCAGTCCTGGATGCCTGCCATATGGTGACAGCATCTGCAACTGGCTGGTGTCTGTCTCTTTGTTCTGTTTGGTAGGGGATTTGAACTCAGGATCTCATGTCTGCCAGGCAAGTGCTCTACCACTGAACTACATTCCTTCCTCACTCCCTCCACTTTTTATTAAAGACAGAGTCTCAGGGCTGGAGAGATGGCTTAGCGGTTAAGAGCACTGATTGCTCTTCCAAAGGTCCTGAGTTCAATCCCCAGCAACCACACGATGGCTTACAACCATCTGTAATGGATTCTTTTCTGGTGTGTCTGAAGACAGCTACAATGAACTCATATATATAAAGTAAAAAAAAAAAAAATAGACAGGGTCTCATGTAGCCCAGGCTGACCTGGAATTTGTTGTGTAGCTGAGGATGATGTTGGACTTTTGATCATCTTGCCTCTACTTCCTGGGTGTGGGATAATGGGTGTGTGTTACATACTGAGCTATAGCCCCAACCTTTCGCCATCTATCTATCTATCTATCTATCTATCTATCTATCTATCTATCTATCTATCTATCTATCTATAGACAGGGTTTTACTGTGTATCTTTGGCTGGTCTGGAACTCACTATATAGACCAGGTTAGCTACTATAGGTTTTTATTTTGAGGCAGGATTTAAGTTGCCCATGCTACTCAATAAGCCAGCTCAGTCAGTCAACAAGTTCTGGTGGGCGGGAGGGGGGCTTGGGGGTTAGAGCAAGGATTAGACAACACTTTAGCACGACCTTAGCCAGTTCTGAGGCTGAAGCGGGTTTATTTTTTCCCAGTCTGCTTTTATACTACTTTAATTACATGCAGATGATATGGTCAGTTCTAGGCTAAGGAACAAACAAGATAATAAACTCCCGTGATCACTGTTTCTAGGGGCTTATCAGGATGACCGAGATATCTGACCCTACTTCCCTGTCTTGGCCCAATGTCAAATTCCTGCCAAGTTTCTAGAAGCGGCCCCAAAAACTCTACACACTCAAGAGCTCACTCTGTAGTCTAGGCTACAGGCCTTGGACTTTTAATCCCCCTGCCTCAGGTTCAGACCTGTAATCACAAGGTAGCAGCATGTGGCCCTCCAGACAGGCACCTGGAGGTTAGAGAACAACCTATATGAGAAACTTCCCTTCTTCCACCATGTGGGTCCCAGGAATCAAACTTACTTAGGTTTGGTGGCAAGTGCCTTTATGTCCTGAGCCATCTCACTGGCCCATCTGTTTACTTTGTAGCCCAGGCTAGCCTTGAGCTCATACACATTTGCCTGCCTCTGAGTGCTGGGGCTAAAGGTGTGTATCACTGTGGCTGGCTTAGTGACTTTCTTTTGAGGCAAGTTTACTCCGTTAGCTTCGTTCAGCAGGCCTGTAACTCATTATGTAGCCTAGGTTGACCTCAAGTTTGTGGCTGTCCTTCATCTCCTCCCCAGTGCTTGGACTGTGGGTGTACCAGGCCTGCTTAGCAATGGCTGTCTCTAAACAAGTAAATAGAAGCCCCACTAACAACAGCCACCAAGGAGGACTTCGAGGCAGACACTTGGAGGCACTTTAGGAGCCTGTGGCTTGTAGAGTGCTTCTGGTGACCCCAGGAGGTAGAGGGTTACCAACTTCCCCATTCTACAGACAGGACACCAAGGCCGGAGGAAGGAAGCTGCTTGCTAACGTCATCAGCCACAGTCCAGTAAGCCTAAGAAACCACTGTCCCTATCTAGAGAAGTTCTCCAGGTCTGCTGTCCAGTCTGAGTTTGCTGACTTGGTCAGGGCTGCGACTACATTTGAGTTTGTGCAGTAGATTAAAAAAATGACAACAGCAAGTGGCCCAGTGTGCTGCTGGCTCCCACTCTTAGCACCGAGGAGGAGGACACAAGCAGGAGGGCTGGGAGGCAGGCCAGCCTGGCCTGTAGGAGGAGACCTTGTTAACACAAACAAATAAACCAAAAGAGAAGCCAGGAATCTTGGTGTATGTCTGTAATCCCAGAGGCAGGAGGGAGGAGGATCTGGAGTTCAAGGACATCCTTGGCTGTCTAGGTAGCTCAAGGCCATCTGGGACTGAGACCCTGTCAAACAAAGAAATGAGATAGAAAGTGAAGGTGACAGGGGCTAGGGATTTAGCCCCCCCTGTGAATGTCTGCTTAGTTTATTGGAGTCTCTGGTCCATCCTCTGGATGTGCACTACACACATACACACACACATAATAATTTTAACATTTGTTGTGTATTTGTTGTGTTTCAGGAACAGTTTGAAATGCTTTATGTCCATTATGTGTAAATTATACAATTATTCTCCATTTGTATATGTAGAAGCAGAGTCATAGAGAGGATAAAATAGTTGCCCGAGCATCAGAGTCAGGATTTGAACTTAGGTAGCGTCATTTCAGAGTTTCTGGCGTCTACCACCCTGTTTACTACTCACTGGGGAATACATTAGCTAGTGCTTGCTCCTTTCTCTAACTGCCTCTTCCTTACTCTCTGCTGCAGGTAGTGGGAAGTTCCCTTCTCTTTGTGCATGACCACACTGGCCTGGCCAAGGTATGGATGATTGACTTCGGCAAGACAGTGGCCCTGCCTGACCACCAGATGCTCAGTCACAGACTGCCTTGGACTGAGGGCAACCGTGAGGATGGCTACCTCTGGGGTCTGGACAATTTGATCTGCCTTCTTCAGGGGCTGGCCCAGAGCTGACGTCATCCACCACCGCTAGGCCTACTTGCAGGGTAGCATGTGTCGGCTGGAAGAGCCCTAAGAGGTTGTCTGGCCCGAGGCTGCCGATGGAAGATGAGGCGCTTCAGAGTGTCAGCAGATCAGCGTGGCCTGAGGAGCTTGGGGGTCCCGGCAGCACTGGGCTTCCTTACGATACGGGAAACAAGACAGGTGGAGGCGTAGATGTGGACATGAGCGGGGCCTCTTGACCAGCGAGGGAAGCTTCTAAGGGAGTACCAGAGGCCACAGCTGAAGAATGAACTCTTCCCTGAGGTAGCTCTTTGAGCGCAGAGCCAGCAGTTGGCTTTTGTTTCCCAGAGGACCAGGCATCATTTGCAAAGGCCTGCAGGAGCTACTTGTCCAGCTGGGCCAGTGAGAACCCTATCCGAGTGCTGAGAGGAGGGTGTGACATTCTGAGATACTTGCTTATGCTACCTGAGACCTAATGCTCCTGCATGGGGCCAGTCTGTCCTCCTCCCTGCCAGGACAGGGAAGGATCTGTTCTGTTCCTTTGTGGACTCTGAGCTACTGCAGACCCAAAACACAGCCCATATCCATCTGTAACAAAGCTGTGATCGTCTTCCTTCCCTGGTGCACCAGCTCCAGCCTCAGGACTTCCTCCTCCTGGTCCTGACACCTAGGCTCTTGTCCCAGCAGTGTCCAGTGACAGGAAGAAGTTTCTGAGGCACAGGAGGAGGCTTCTCCTTGGGAACAGCCTTGCTTCACTGTATGTGCTCTGACCATACACAGAATGAAGTGCCAGTTTACCCAGAAGCACAAGTAGGTGGGGCTACTGTCCCTAACCATGGACTACCTGGTCCTAACCAAAGACTCTAGAACTCTGGGGTGGGGTCGAAACCACTCTCTGTCCCTGTGCTCCAGCACTGCTCCAGAACCTTGGCTTCCTGGCCCATGCAGATGGGCTTGGTAAGGACAAGAACCTACCTCCTCTCTAAGCTGAAGCCCTAAGGTCTTCCAAGGCCCACACGTCTTCCTTTTCTACTGACTTTATATATAAATATATATACATATATATTTATATACGAGGTAGTTAGCTGGGGTGGTGGTGTCAGGGAATTGAGGCAAAATGGCTTTACTGTGCCTCCTGCCTACAGTAGCACCCCAATAAACAGGACAAAATCAATGCTGGGGGTATTTTCTTGGCATCTGGGTATGTGGCATCTGAGATTCATACTCTGGACCGTCATGCTAAGTTATCAGTCACCTTGGGAGAGTGAGCAGGCTGAGGAGGTTCACTACTCATTCAAGACTCAGAAATGCCATTGTTTTTTCTTAGGTTAATAACAACAACAACAAAAAAAGATTTAGCTGGGCAGTGGTGGCGCATGCCTTTAATCCCAGCACTTGGGAAGCAGAGGCAGGCGGATTTCTGAGTTCGAGGCCAGCCTGGTCTACAGAGTGAGTTCCAGGACAGCCAGTGCTATACAGAGAAACCCTGTCTCGAAAAACAAACAAAAAATTTATCACTGGGTGGTGATGCATTCTTTTATCCCTGGCACTTGGGGGGTGGGGTGGGCGGGGTGAAGGAGGCAGAGGCGGGTGGATCTCTGAATTCAAGGCCAGCCTGGTTTAAGAACAAGTTCTAGGATAGCTTGGGCTACAGAGAAATAGTTTTGTAAACTCTTTTTTTGTAAAATCTTTTGTGTGTGTGTGTGTGTGTGTGTGTGTGTGTGTGTGTGTGTGTGTGTGTGTGTGTATGCTACATGTATCTCAGTGCCTAAGGAGGCAGAAGAGGGCGCTGGACCCCCTGCCCTCAGAGCTAAAGTTTACAGCTCTACCTGCCTGATTTGGGTTCTGGATCCAAACTTTGCAAGAGCAGGGAGTGGTTTTAATTGCTGAGCCATCTCACCAACTTTTTTTTTTAAATTAAAGACAGGATCTCACTGTGTAGTTCAGGTTGTGCCATCTCCCCAACCTTCTCCCCCCTCCCCCCTTTCTTTCTTTTTTTTTTAAATTAAAAATAGGATCTCACTGTGTAGCTCGGGTTGGTCTGGAACTGGAGGTCCTCGTATGTAGCCTCCAGAGTGCTGGGGTGACTGTGTGCCTGGACACTGTCACCATACAGCTCCCCTAGAATGCGACCTTTTGCTGGGAGCTGGGAGCTGGGAGCATTGTAGCCACGCAGGCTTGCTTGCCCTTCTGAGCAGGCGCACCAGGTATCTGTCATTTTCTCTACAGTAGTGAAGAGCTGATGCCCTAGAAGAACACTCCCTATGATTTACGCAAGAGTCTCGCAGAGCTCAAGTTGGCCCTGAACTTGTCATGCAGTTGATGATGAGCTTGACCTGTTGTCTGGCTTCTGTGTTCCAAACGCTGGGATTATAGGCCTGCGCCACCATCCCAGCTTTGGACAGAATGTAGCATATTCAAGGTTAACTTGTACTGCTAAAAGACCCAAACACACATCGTATTCTTCATCCTCACTATGTGGAAGGGGATGCATCCCGGGGACTCCTTAAAGAGGAATGATATTGGAGCCAAGATGGAGAAGTTAGGGGGAGTAAGGTTAAAAAATTTATTACATTTGAATTTTTGTGAGTGTGAACGTGCATGTACCACAGCAAGCACACAGAGGTGAGAGGGCAACCTGTGGGAATCGGTTCTTGATCTGCCACATGGGGCCCTGGGTCATCAGGCTCGCTTGGCAAACACCTTTACCCAGTAAGCCATCTTGCCAGCTCAAGGAGAGCGATCACCATATTCAGCTCAAGGCTGTCATTGGCACCTACAGCCTCAGTCTCTGAAAGGCCATCACAGCCGTCGGCTACATGAGAACAGGCTGAGTGTGCCAAGGAGAAGGAAGCTGGGCTAATTCCTGATCTGTGAACAAACTTGGGGATGGGGACAAGCAGGGGGTCCAGACTCATGAAGGTGCTCGGTGAACTGACAGTGTCTTTTAAAATGCCCCCAAAGAAGGACCGATGGATGTCACATTCAGGTAGGAGGGTCTGAGTTATTACCAAGAGCCTTCTAGGCTAGGCATGTAGGAACACACCTTTAATCCCAGTACACGGGAAGCAAAGACAGGCAGATCTCTGAGGTTGAGGCCAAACTGGTCTACTACATAGGGAGTTCTAGGTCATCCAGGGCTACATAGTAAGACTGCTGTTTTGCTTTTAAGACAGGTTCTCACTATGTAGCCCTGGCTGGCCTAGCAGTTGCTATGTAGACCAAATTCAGAGATCTGCTACCTCTACCTCAGTGGCTCTCAACCTTCCTAATGCTGCAACTCTTTAATATAGTTCCTCATGTTGTGGTGACCCCAAACCATAACATTATTTTCTTTTTTCTTTCTTTCTTTCTTCTTCTTCTTTTTTTTTTTCTTTTTTGGTTTTTCGAGACAGGGTTTCTCTGTGTAGCCCTGGCTGTCTTAGAACTCACTCTGTAGACCAGGCTGGCCTCGAACTCAGAAATCCACCTGCCTCTGCCTCCCAAGTGCTGGGATTAAAGGCGTGCGCCACCACTGCCCAGCTCATAACATTATTTTCATCATTACTTCATAACTATAATCTTGCTACTATTATGGATCATAAAGTAAATATATTCTCTCTGATGGTCTTAGACAATCCCTGTGAAAGGGTCTTTTGATACCCAAAGGGATTACGACTCTGTAGTGAGAATTTTGGTTTCTTTGAAAAACACAGAAATATTATGTGTTCATTTTAAACTCAAGTGTGGCATATGGGGCTGCTTCAGATTGTCCACACCAGCTGGGATTTGCCTCGTGCTGTAACAGGGGTGTGGTTTTGCCATCTGCAAATAGTTCCTGAGACTGTGACCTTTGGAATTTTAGGGAGCTGGAGAAATGGCTCAGGGGTTAAGAGCGCTGACTGCTCTTCCAGAGGTCCCGAGTTCAATTCCCAGCAATCACATGGTGGCTCACAACCATCCGTAATGGGATCCGATGCCCTCTTCTGGTGTGTCTGAAGACAGTAACAGTGTACTCACATTTAAAAAAAAAAAAAAAGAATTCTGGGGACTTTTCAGAAGTTATATAAATGTCTAGGGCCCTGAGAGTTGAGGGCTGTTGGTTGTGCTTTGTTAAGTAGTAGTGTGCAAAGAATAAACAAGAAGAAATCAGGGGGGGCTGGAGAGGGCCGGGCAGTGGTGGCGCACGCCTTTAATTCCAGCTCTTGGGAGGCAGAGGCAGGTGGATTTCTGAGTTCGAGGCCAGCTTGATCTACAGAGTGAGTTCCAGACAGCTAGGGCTACACAGAGAAACCCTGTCTTGAAAAAAAAAAAATTAGGGGGGCTGGAGAGATGGGTCAGTGCTTAAGAACACTGCTCTTCCAGAGGTCCTGAATTCAATTCCCAGCAACCACATGGTGGCTCACAACCATCTGTAATGGGATCTGATGCCCTCTTCTGGTGTGTCTGAAGAAAACAGCTACAGTGTATTCATATACATAAAATAAATAAATAAATCTTAAGGGGGGGGGGAAGGAAGAGGACATTAGATATCCAGACAGCAAAGATCAAACTTGCGCCAAGGAACTTGACACCCCTAATCAGCAGTAAGTAGTTGAAGGATAATGCAGCCCCTTCCCTCTATCCTTTTCTCTCTGATCTACCTTTAGGGGTTGGAAAGGTGGAAGGAACAACAGCATAGTAAATGTCCGGCTGCATGACCCACAGGTTGAGAACTGCTGCTGTACCTTCTGAGTGCTCGGCTTACAAGTATGTGCTCCCACTCGCAAGGCAGAGATACTGCTTTAAAAAAACAAAAATCCTCCACAAAACCAAGTCTCCCTTAGCCAAGGGAGTGCTTGATCCGGAGGTGATGAGTTGAGACTTTGGACAGTGGTCAGGTTTGTGACTCTCTGTATGGGGTGATCTAGTCAAAGATTTCTGGGCAGGCGGTCTTCAAGACACTATCATCAAATGAAACTATGGACTGAAAATGTCACATGAGGGGCCGAAGCATTCTAATGTTGATGGAGTTAAGTTCCAGGCAGGTGTCCCGGCCCCAGCTAATGGCTCCCCTCCTGTGGTCTGAGCAGCAGGGCCTGGCCACAGAGGCCAGCCTTTACCCCACCAGCAGGTACCACGTACAGCCGTCCATCGGCAGCCCTTGCAGGGGCGAAGTCTGTCAGCTGCAGGTTGCTATCCTGGACTTGGCTGTAGTCCCACAGCTGGTAGTGCCAACTCTTGCCCTGCTTGGAAAGAAGGAAGATGGCCCCTGGGGAGCTTTCCTCTGGGAAGGATGGTGGTTGGTGGGGTGCACCAGGCACTGGGTGGAAGAGGCCTGGCAACTCAGAGTCTTCAATGTAGCCAGGGCTTGGCACATTCTGCACACCTATCAGGACCCCTGGGGGACAGGAAGAGGATGTGAGTTGCCTAGGTTACAATCAGGTGCCAGGGCAACCCTCTAGGCCAGGTGCTGCCTTGCTACCACAAGGTTAGGAGGACTCAGTGGGTATACAGCAAGGCCTCTGGCTTCCATGCCTCCGGTATTTGAAGTCCTGCCTCTTATGGCACACTGAAGATGGAGACAGCATTCTAAGGAAAAAAACTCAACATTTCCAGCTGCCCCAGAAGGACCCCCCTCTTGTCTCTCCCTCCTGCTCCCTCCCTAGCCCCCCAGAGAACCACTCAAGGCCAGACACACATCGGGAGGCCTGGCCTGATGCACACAACCCGCCGTCCTTCCAGGCAGGTGAGATGAGGATAGTGCTGGTGACAGAGACACACCCACAATCAACCGTGTCCTGTGGGAGCCAATGCTGAGCAGGCGGCTGTAAGAGGAGACAGCGTTGCCTCCGCTAGTGTCTGTGTGTGCAATACCCTCTTAGGTTTAAGTGTTGGGGCCCTGGCCTACAATCTGTGGTGCTATTCTGGAGGTGGTGGAACCTTGTTGGAGGAAGTGCATCACTAGGGTGGGGCTGAAGTGCAAGTGCAAGCTACACTTCTGGCCAGAGCTCTCCGGCGGCGGCCTGGTCTCCCAAGAACTAAGGAGCTGCGTTATCCCAGGCTCCTGCCATCATTGGAACAGCCAGTAGCTGCCATGTCTTTCCCTCCAATGAGGTATCTCCTGAACCATGAGCCGCAGAAACCTCTCAAGGTGCTTCTGTGAGAAAAGCTAATACACCTGCCCCAACTCCTTAATTTCCAGATGGGCAACAGGGCAGAGAGAGGAAGAAACAGGCAGGACTAAGAGTAAAGAGGCGGAGGCTGGGCTGCTCCTGGAGCCTGTATTCCCCAGTCTGTGCTCTGAGCCTGTTTCGGGAACTCTTAATTGGCAGGTGTTTGAGGGACTTGATGCCTGCTGGGCTTTTTGCTAAGTACGTAGGGGAAAGAGGGCCAAGCTGCTGTTTGCACTCAGCACACGGCCAGCACTGTCAGTGACACATGTGAATGGGGTTAAAAACGGACGAGAGCTCTAGGGAGCAGCAGCATGGGGGGGGGGAAGGTCTGGGTGGGGACAGTGACCTACCTGCACTCACTGCCCAGTGGGCCTTATGGCCTTTCTTCTGACACGGCTCATGGTTGAAATCCTCATCATAGCTAGAGCTGGTGTTAAGGTCCAAACTGTGCTGTGGCACTGGGCGCCACCCTTCACCATCCCTACCCTCATCCCGGCCCTGGACACCACCCTTCACCATCCCTCCCCGCCCCCAGGCCCTGGGATGCGGGATGAGCAGGGGATGTCCGGCCATGAGGTGCTGTAGAACTTGATCCCTGTTGGGGCCGCCCAGGCCACCACACAGGAGCTCAGCCTGGCAGCCCAAAGTCTCCTGGGCCAGTTTGGCCATGTCAGCCACTGGAGAAGGAAGAGAAAGAGAGGGAGGGAGAGAGTGTGAATAAATAACTCAATAAATATATGAATGAGAATCATTTCAAAAGGGCTTATCGTTGATGTGAGTGCAGAAAATGAGGCACAAGCTGGGTCTGATGTCACAGACCTATAATCCCAGTGATTTCAGAGGTTGACTTAGCAGTGTCAGTTGTTCAAACTTGGCCTGGGCTACCTGGTGAGTTCAAGACCTGGTTGAGAAATTTGGAGAGCCCATGGCTCAAAAGAGAAAATGAAAGAAATACATTGACATGGCTGGAAAGAGCTCAGTGGTAGAGCCTCTGCCTAGAATCCCCCAGTGAGGGGCTGGGGGCGTGGCTCAGTGGTAGA
>NW_021604904.1:146834-166644 GCF_004785775.1 Grammomys surdaster | reverse complement strand
AGAGCCCCTGCCTAGAATCCCCCAGTGAGGGGCTGGGGGCGTGGCTCAGTGGTAGAGCCCCTGCCTAACTTGTGCAAAACCCTTGATGCCTTCTCCAGGACCAGAAAGAAGAAGGGCTTAAGGGTATGAATAAGGAGTCGAGTTTTATTTCTTTGTTACTTAATTATCTAAGTGTTTATGCCTAAGTATATGTATGTGTCCCATATTTGTGTAGGAACCCCCAGAGGTCAGAATAAGGTATCAGATCCCCTGGGACTGGCATTACAGGTACTTGTGAACTGCCATTTTGGTGCTGAGTTTCGGAGCCCATGTCCTCTCCAAGAGCAGTAAGCGTTATTCACTAACCGCTGAGCCATCTCTCCAGCCCTGAGGAGTAGCATTTGAAGAGAGATCTTAAAACAGACAGACACTGAAACCTCTAGGAGCTCCAGCCTCAGAGGGAGAGAGAGACATGGACAGAGAGAAGAAGGTGACTCAAGTCACCAAGAGGGGAATGGGCACAGAAGAAGCAGGTCAGAAGCAGAGGTGGGAAGGGTTGGACAGGTGTAGCTGAGGAGAAAGGACCGGGGAGTGTATTGCACAGAAGAAAATGTGTAAGCTAGGGCACTTAGTAGATCTGCAGAAACAGAAAGCCTGAGAGTGAGAAACAGCAGGAACGAGGGAGGGAGTTAAAGGGAAAGAGGGAGAAGGAGAAAGAGAGAAAAAGAGAGAGAATATTCAGCTCGTGGAGAATCCAGTCTGAGCACATAGCAGCTATTAAGTAAGTCATGTGTAGACTGACTATGTGAGGTACGTAGAACCCAGAGGCAGAGAGAGGGTGAAGGAGACAGGCATGTGACAATGCCTGCCCTCACAGTAACTGTATATATTCAGAGGGATTCAGGTTGGTGACAAAGGGAGTTGGCCACACAGGAAAGGAGGCCTGCATCAGACAGCAGAGGGGCAAGTAGAAGTTGCATAGCACTTGGTCAGGACAGGGAGAGGGGAGATAATCAGAAATGCTCACTGAGTGAATGAATGAAGGAGGGAAGGCAAAAGTGAGCCTGGGAGAGACACAGTAAGAAAGACTGACAGGAAAGGGAAGTATGGGAAGTTAAGCTAGTGTGGTGGCAGGTGCCTGGACGTTTGTGACAAAGTCTCGCAAGATGGCTCGGTGGGTAAAAGTGCTTGCTGCCATCCTGAGGACCTAAGTTTGAGCTCCTGAACCCACGTGGTGAAAGGAGAGAAGCAATTCCTGTAAGAGTCCCCTGACCTCCACTCATGCACTGTGAACATGAACACTCACCACACCTCCATAAAGAAACAAGAAGTGAGGGCTGGAGAGATGGCTCAGCGGTTAAGAGCACTGACTGCTCTTCCAGAGGTCCTGAGTTCAAATCCCAGCAACCACATGGTGGCTCACAACCATCCGTAATGAGATTGGATGCCCTCTTCTGGTGTGTCTGAAGACAGCTACAGTGTACTCATAAATAATAATAAAAAATAATCTTAAAAAAAAAACAAACAAAAAAAGAAACAAGAAGTGCCAGGGCTGCCTAGGAGACAGTGGATTGGAGTCAGCCTGGCTAAGATAGCATGGCCTTGAATTAAACTAAAATACACGGTTGGAGGGTAGCTCTGTGTAGAGCGCTTACCTAGCATGTGCCAGGTCCTTGGCTCCAATCCCAAGCACCCCTGAGTATGGTGGCTGAGACAGGGGAGTTGCCTTAATCATGAGACCAGGTGGGCTACTTTCACGCCAGCTTGGGCTATAGAGTGAGACTCTCAAAAAGCCAACCCAAATAATAATAACAGAAAGATTCTGAGGCTGAGAAATCGTATCTCAAGAAGATGTCGGTCAGGTTTTAGGGAACGGCTAACAGTAAAGGGGGGCCTCTCTCCACAGAGGGGGGCAACCCCAGGGCAGATCCCAGCCTTGGGGGTGACCGGGTCCCCCTGGCCTCACAGGTCGGTGACACGGAGTTATTACCGAGGGGCAGCTGGAGCCCTGTTGGTTTACGACATCACCAGGTAAGTGCGGGGCCTGGGTGGCATGGGAGAGACTGTGCATGGATGGTCCCACTCCTGGGCTGCCTCCCTTTTCTGTCTGTTCTTCACAGCCGGGAGACATACAACTCGCTAGCTGCTTGGCTGACTGATGCCCGGACGCTAGCCAGCCCCAACATCGTGGTCATCCTCTGTGGCAACAAGAAGGACCTGGATCCTGAGCGTGAGGTCACTTTCCTAGAGGCTTCCCGCTTTGCTCAGGAGAATGGTGAGGGTTGTCCTGTGGGTCAGGTGGTGGATGGAAGGATAGCCAGTTCAGTGTGGTCCGTGTGCCTCTTAGCTTTGGCTGGATGGTGGTACCTTAAACATGGAGGCTTCAGCTTTGTGATGCTAAATGCTGAGTCATGTGACTGCTGTGGTCTTCAGGTTCAGCTGGAAGGGGGGTGAACAATCTGCCAGCCTAGGGGTCTGCCCATCACACTCAGTTCTTCCTGGTACAGCGTAGTTGCTGATAAACTTCCACCACAGTGGGGAGGCAGCGTAAAGCAGCGGTTTAAGGTAGATACCGCAAATTCGGGCGGCCATAGAGAGCTTTGTAAATAAAGGAGATGAACCAGGTTGGGACCTAAGGGTACAGGCACTGATGCCTGGGAGAGGACAGAAACTGACCTGCCCTGTCAAGGCTGGCGGGGACATGCTCTGTGGTAGATCACTTGCTTAGAGTCCAGTGAAGGGCTGGGAGGTGTGGCTCAGCCTAGCGTGACTGGGGCCCTGTTTTTAGTCCCTGGCACCAGGATGCTAGATGGAGGTGGAGGCAGGAGCATGAGGAAAGGGTTATTATAAACCCACTTGAAAACATGGGCTGTCTAGACTGCTCGCGTCTGCTGACTTGGGATCTGTCTATGTCCCATTTTTTTCTTTCTTTCTTATTTTTAAGTTTAGCTGTTATTTTTGAGCCGGAGCTTTGTGTAGCCTAGGCTTGCCTCAAGCTCTCTATGCCTGAGGATGACCTTGAATTCCTAATTCTGCTTCTCTAGTGCTGGGATTGCAGGCATGAACGACCATCCGTGCCCAGGTTATATGGTGTCATGAGTCATGAGTCAGCTAAGCACATCTGCAGCTCTGGATAAAAAAGTTTATCCATTTATTTATTTATTTATTTATTTATTTATTTATTTTTGAGGCTAGCTTTAGACCCACTGTGGTGCCCAGGCTGACCTATCTGTGTTGTGTCTCTGCCTCCTTAGGATTGCAGAGCGTGCACAAGCATATCTTACTCACTCCCTCCTGTTGTTCAGACCCCAAGGTTACAAGAGGTTTTGCTGCCAGGCAGATGTGGGTTTAACTCCTGAGTACAACTTGCCCAGTGTGAGGCCTGCCACGTGACCTCTGGTGGGCTGTACTCAGTGAGTCGGGGGACCCTGACAGAGTTGCGAGGCTCACAGTGCCGTGGTAGAGGCAGGGAGGCAAATCCACTTGCTGACAGTGACATCAGAGAAAAGTCAGGGGAGGCAGAGGAGGCTGGTGGAGCCCAGAGGGGCCTCCTGACTCAGGCCGGGTCCTCAGTGGGGGATTTCTGGGGAAGGGCCATGGGAATGGAGTCTCAAAGGAAGAACTGGGTGAGTGTGAGGTAGGAAGACGGCATTCCCTGCAGGGGAATCTTGTGTCAAGGCCTAAGGTGAAGGCAAGCACAGGTAGAGGTTTTGAAGGGCCCAGAGTTGGAGTGGAGGGTGGAAACTGATGGCGGCCCTGTCCCTCCAGAGCTGATGTTCCTGGAGACCAGCGCTCTCACGGGTGAGAATGTGGAAGAAGCATTCCTGAAGTGCGCGCGCACCATCCTCAACAAGATCGACTCAGGTGAGGCCCACCTGCTCTGTGTGAGACATGGGGGAGCGGGGTGAAAAGGCATGGCCCCATGGGCTCCGAGGAACATGCCTGACCTCTCCTCTCCCACAGGTGAACTAGACCCGGAGAGGATGGGCTCAGGCATTCAGTATGGTGACATATCTCTTCGCCAGCTGCGGCAGCCTCGCAGCGCCCAGGCCGTGGCCCCTCAGCCCTGTGGCTGCTGAGACGCGCAGAGCCAGGTGGGATGCTAGGGGCTCAGGAGGCAAGTTGGTTTCCTGTATTGGGTGGGGTGGGACACAGAACGGCCATCAAGACTTGGAAAATGTGACAAGAGAAACTGACAAAGACACAAAAGGAGCCATCTTCCCAGCCCCGGGGAACCCTTGGGCCCTCTGTACCCCAGGCCTCTACCAGCCGCAGCCTGCACCTGATCCCTTTATTCATGGTTCTCACTGCTACAATGAGCCTCTGTCGTGTACTAAGCCCTGGTGAAGCCTCTGGGGAGATAGCAGTGGGTAAAACAGACCAAAACCAACCAAACAAAAATTCATGTTTGCATGGTACCTCCATTGTCGTGGGAGAAGACAGACCATAGACGAAATATGTATATAAATGACACAGTAGTTGGGGGAGAGAGCTGTGGAGAAAACCAGCCTGGTAAGGAGGATAGGATGAGGGCTGGTGAGATGGCTCAGTGGTTAAGAGCACTGACTGGTCTTCTGGAGGTCATGAGTTCAAATCCCAGCAACCACATGGTGGCTCACAGCCATCCGTATTAGGTCTGATGCCCTCTTGTGGGGTGTCTGAAGACAGCGACAGTGTATTTACATACAATAAATAAATTTTAAAATAAAAAAAAAAAAAAAAAAAAGGAGGATAGGATGAGGTATGCCCTTTTACACGGGGCACCAGGAAAGGAGACATGTGAGCAGAAACTTAGAGCAAGGGAGTCAGAGAGCGGATGAGAACAGTAAGTGCACCCTGGCCCTGCATGGTGTGGCCAGAGTGGGGACGTGTGTGCACTAAGGTGCAGCGTAAGGTGGGGGACTGAGCAGTGAGTCCTGACAGCCCTGGGACAGTCTCTCATGCCCTGTATGCTGTAGTAGTCATAGGGAACAGAGCAGAACAGAGCAGAAGAGGGAGAGGATCAGACTCTGTGTGCCACAGCCTTCCTCTGCCTGGTTGGAAGGAGGAGACTGCGGAGCAGGGGGATTGCCCGGGACTGGTGTGAGGAGGGGTGGGGGACTTGGGATGGAGTTCAAGTGATGGAGTGCTTGCCTAGCGTGCATGCCAGAAGCCCAGGTTCCCATGCTGAGCGAGCACTGGGTGGACTGGTGGTGATGGTGGTGGTGGCCTTGACTGTAGAGTGAGCTGGAGGCCAGCCTGGGACACATAAGAGCGTGTTGGGGATAGGGAGCAATAAGCATACAGCCGGGGGGCAGGCAGAGGTGGGTGCTGAGAAGTGGCTGGCTTCTCTCTTCCCCATTTTCTCTCTCCAGGCTTGCTCCCTTTAGTGGCAGTCAGTGACTGTCTAAAGCTCAGATCTGACCATGGCTCCTGGGGTCTGTGGGACTGTGCTGAAGCTGCTGAGCCCAGTGTGGTGCTTGTCACCCTGCCCCCAGGGGCTTACACCTTCACTTCCCTACCCCTTTCACTGTTGCAGTCATAGAAAGTTCTTTCTGTTTCTTTGGCTCTGTTTTTTTTTTTTCAGGCCATGTTTTCTTCCCCTTTGCCCCCATAACCTCCTCCCAGAAGCTTTGTTGGTTTTTCCATGCATGGTCCAGACTCCAGGACAGACCTGCAGGACCCTGCAGGGTTGGTCCCCTCCTCACCTCTGTGACTGTAGGTGTCCTTGCTAATTCTCCCCTCCCGGTCACTGGCATGTCTCCCGTGGCTGTGGGGAGAAGTCCTTAGGCTTCATCCATCTTGCAGGGAGAGCCAGCATGGTTCTTGATGGAATGCCTATGGGATTTGGAAGTGAGAAAAGTCCAGGGTGAACCCTTTAGCCAGTGGTCTTCCTTCCTGGCGTCTGCACTTGCTGGTCTGAACCAGTTTCCTCCTCTGTAGAATGGGGTCAGTCATGGTCCCTGGGAGTGTGGAGGAGTGTGAATGAACGAACTGTAGAGTACGTAGAAGAGGACCTAACATTTGCTGGAGGCTCCAGCCAGAGTGCTGGCCATTGCTTTCCTTCTTGCCCATCTTAAAGACCCAGGGAGATTACGTGTGCTGGCTCTGTAGCTCTGTGTAGTACGCCGGTTGCCCCACATGCTGGTGGCCTTCTTAGCTACAGTCCCAGCACCACAAAATACCAGACCAAAGCAAAAGGAATATTTGGTTGTGTGGAGAGAGACAGGTGTACACCTTGGAACTTAGCATAGAGTTTTTTTCCCCCAGAGTTTTCCCTTAGTGGGTCACATGCGACCAGTGCTTATACAGACTCTATTAACCACTAAGTCATATTATCTAATATAGTCATAGCTATAGAGAACACTTTTTTTTTTGGTGGGGGGTGTCTTGCTGTGTAGCTCAGGCTAACACAGAACTTGCTATGTAGCCTAGGATAGCCTCAGACTTGCATCAGTCCTCTTGCTTTAGCCTTTTTAAGTGCTGAGATTATAAGTTTCTATCACTATACCTGGTTACCAACAAGTCTTTTATTATTATCATTTTTTAAAAGATTTAGTTATTGTATGAGTACACTGTCTTTGTCTTCAGACATACCAGAAGAGGGCATCGGATCCCATTACAGATGGTTGTGAGCCACCATGTGGTTGCTGGGAATTGAACTCAGGACCTCTGGAGGAGCAGTCAGTGCTCTCAACCGCTGAGCCATCTCTCTAGCTCCTGTGTTTTACTATTTTTGAGACAGGTTCTCTCTACATAGCCCTCGATTTCTGGAACCTCTACTCTGTAGACCAGGCTGGCCTTGAACTCACAGAGATCCACCTGCCTCTGCTTCCCCAGTGCAGGGATGAATGGTGTGCGATCAAGTCCAGCCTGATAATTTCTTTTATTCTAAAATATTTAAAAGAATATCTCCCACTCTGTTCCTTCTCTTCTTCTTCCTCTTCTCTGACTTATAGCCCAGACTGGCTTCAGACTTACTTTGTAGTCACAGGTGACCTTGAATTTCAGATTTTTTTTTTGTCTTTCACCCCTCAAGTATTGGAATTACAGAACTATCCCCAGTGTATTTATGGGGTGCTGAGGATGGAACCCAGGGCCCGTGCAGGCTAAGCAAGCACGATCAACTGAGTCACAATTTCCTTTTCTTTATTTTCTTCCCTTCCCTTCCCTTCCTTCCTTCCTTCCTTCCTTCCTTCCTTCCTTCCTTCCTTCCTTCTTTCCTTCCTTCTTCCCTCCCTCCCTCCCTCTCTCCCTCCCTCCCTCCCTCCCTTCCTTCCATCCTTCCCCCTAGACTACATAGCACAGGCTTGTAACTTGAGGCCTTTAATTTACTTCCCAAGTGCTGGGATTATAGGCATGAGCCACCACACCCTCTGATTTGCCTTCACTTGGACAAAGTTAGTCAGGGCCTACCAACACTTCCCTCTCTCCAAATAGTGCCCATTGGAATAAGTTGGGAAGCTTTACAACATACTGATGCCCAGGACTTACCTTAGGTAATTTCTGGAAACATGTTGGTAATGCTGTAAGCAGTCAAAGCAGTCACCACTGTTCTGTTCTGTCTCTCTAGTTGGAAAGCACTGGATAGGGGTATAGAGGGACACAGAAATTTATATTTGTGGAGGCACGCATTTAGTTACTCCCCCCCCCACCATGTTTAGTGCTTTCACTACAGGATCTCCTTTTGTAGCTCAGGTTGGCCTTAAACTCACCATCCTCCTGCCTGTACCTCTACAGTCCTGGGATAGCGTGTGAGTCACCACCTGGCAAGGGTCATGGCAGTTAGGTACTGAAATGCTCCTTTACAGACGCAAACCAGTACAAATATGTTCAGAGAAGGAGTCCCCCACATAACCTTTAGAAGGGTAACAAAGTCAGACAGAGCACAGACTGGAAAAAAAGGAAAGATAGTAACGAGACGAGGTTCTAACTTCAGGAATGAACCCCATCTATGTCATAATACCCTTCTCTTTCAGCTCACCTGTTCTTCTGGATCAGCCCTGCCCGAAGGCTGGGGCTCAGAACCAGGCCCCAAAAGGCCAGGCTCCAGTTTGCCCCAGTCTCAGAAAAGTTACTCCATCCCTCACCCCCCTTCCCTGGCCTGGTGGGGCCTGGCTTTGGGGCAAGATTGAGCCACAGGGGAAAGGGGACCCCCATACCTGCTGCTGCTTCCTCTGTCTTGGCTAACTGTAGTCCCCCTGAGCCCCTAACCATACCTGAAGAACTCCCGAAGCTTGAGACCAGGGCCATGTGGCCCCAACTTCCTGCCTGGCCCCGCTGTTGCAAGTCTGTGTTATTTATTACCTGGAGGCCTGCTCCATCCTGTCCCGGGCCTCCATAAAGCGTTGTTTACACCTGTGTTTCGGCCTCTGTCATTCTGAGATGGGGAAACAGAACCGGTCTCTAATGGAAGCTATGAATGGGCCTTTGCATGAGGAGCCATGTTTCTGGGTGGGACTTGGTTTGTGAATACACTGGGGTACATCCTGGCTTCCATACTCATTGAAGACAGAGTTTTTCCTACACTCCCTCACCCCTTTTTTTTTGACACAGGGCCTAGTTATAGCCTAGACTAACCTGGAATTTGAGGTCTTGCTGCCTCAGCCTTCCATGCGCTGGGATTACGAGTGTGCCCATGCCCAGTGTGTATACATACCTCATGGCAGTACATGATCCATTAAAGCTGGTGTGTGCAGCAAGGACATCCCTGCGTGTGACGTGTATGAGTCTCTCCAGGACGACTTGTGTCAGTAGGAACATGTGATGCTTTGGCATGTGTGTAGTCTCTGGGCTGGTGACTGCTGGTGAGGCTGCTGTTGTGTGCAACATCAAGACCAAGGAGTTGGGAATCTAAGGGGGGCCTTGATTCTGTGCCTGGTATGCCTTAGTGTATGTCTCATGTCTGCAAACTAGGACGGTGGCTCACTGTGTTTCTAAGAATGCGTGCACCATGTAGATTTATTTCTTTGTATGTGTCCGTGTGCCTGTGAGCATGAACACTGTTCTCCATGTGCCATTGTGGTTCTTGTGCAACCTGGACTCCTGGTCATGCTTGATGTACCCTGATGTCTTTATATGGCCTTCTGGAGACAGTGCAGTCCCCTCAGGACAGCGTCAGCTGCTTTCACAAAATGTCAGCGAGTATCCAACCCCACTGACTGCCCACTTGATAGGCCCAGGAGTTGGTGGAAAGCGTGGGGCATTCAAATAACCCTAGCCACATAGCCCTCCCCAGAACGGTGGTATAAATGGTAGGAGTAGCTTAGTGGTAGAGCGCTTGCATCGCATGTGCGAGGCTCTGGATTCAGTCCCCAGCACTACATAAACAAAAAAAAATCCACCTGGGCTACAGACGAGCTGGGCTTTGCAAATGTCTTCCCTGTGAGTCTGTCCCAGGTTGCTTTAATCTGACTCCCACAGTTGCCCTGCGGGAGCAGCGAGGAGCAGGTCAGGCAAACAGTACACATTTGCTCATTTGTTCTACCCGGTTTCGCTTCTCTAAGGACATCCCGTACTCACCGTTATTTTTTTTTTTTAAAGTGCTTATGTAAATTACTGGCGTAGGAATTTACATACACTTTCCAACTAACTGCGCAGTCATTTCTCAATATCCCCTTGGGTTGTGTGCTGGAGCGGCCCATGTAAATGAGACATTTGCCTAGCAAATGCCAAGAACCCAGCTGCTAGCCAGTCACTGACACTTTTGGCGCTGAGGGGTGGTCCTTTCGGGGTGGAACTGCTCATCTGTATCCCCCCCCCCCCCCCCGCCTCCCAGGGGCCGTCTTAAGAACTCACAGAAGGTCTTTTCCTGAGCCTGCGTGTTTGCTTTCGCGTGGAAGGGGCGGAGCACATAATGCAAATGAGCCTCGCGTCCCGGATCGGCTCGCTTCTTCCTCGGGTAGGGTGTTCTGAGCCTCCTGTCACCGTGCGGTTCGCGCACGCGTAGTCTCCTCGGCCGGGCCGCGGTCACGTGCCCAGCGGGCGAGGCGGGGGCGGGGCGTCGCGGGCGGTGGGGGGCGGGGCATGGCGCGCTGCGAAGCGCAGGGCGGCTGGCACAAACGGCGGCGCCGAGGCCGGAGGAAAAAGCTCGGTGAGGAGGTCGCGCGAAGGGAAAGCCCTGGGAAGGAGAAGGAGCCCGAGGCCCGGTGGCCGGACGCGGGCGACGGGGCCGGAGGCAGGAGGCGGGAGCGCGCGCGGGCGGCAGCGACTCCGCGCTCGGGGGTTGGGGGTGGGGAGGGAGGCGCGCGCCGGACGCGGGGGGGCGGACCCTCGGGGGCGGCGGGCGCGCGCAGCAGCCACCTGGGGGGAGGGGCCGGGCCGACGCGGCCCCGCCTCAGTCGCCTGCGGCGTCCGGCGGCCCCTGGGTCGCGTTGGAGGGGGTTGGGAGGGAGGCAGTCCGGTCGGACTCTCCTCTCGGACTCCCTTCCGTCTGTCCGTCCGTCTGGCAGGCCCTCCCTTCCGGCTGGGTGTGTGTCGTTCCCCAGTAGGCTTCCTCCCGTAGGGCACAGGTCGACCCTACCGGCCCTCCCGCTCCCCTGCCGTCTTGTTTTTCTCCCTGTTCTCTTTGTCCCTGGACTCCCGGTTTTCCCCGCCTGCTCTGGCTCCTGGCCTTCCACCCAGGAGATCTGGTTTCCGCGAATGTCGCGCGGTGGCATTGCCTCCTGGTTCCCCACAACCCCGACTTACCCTAGATTCCACCTTCCCGTTTTCTGTGTCATCCTCCCTACTCATCTCTCTGAGTCTCTATAGAAACCTCAGGCAGGTACCTTGTATTTCCCACTTCTCATCTTTGCTTTTCTTGCTCAGATCCCTCTGTCTCCCAGTTGCCTTCCTCTTTGGGCCATCCATGCAGAGTTCTCTGCACTTTCCCTCTATTACTCTTTCTGCCAGACAGTCCCTCTCGAATTCCCAAGTTATATGCTCCATGTTGTCTCAGCGTGTGTGTGTGTGTGTGTGTGTGTGTGTGTGTGTGTTTGCTGTGGCCCTGTCTGTCATCTGCTTACTCTTAGTACCATCCCCACCCCTTCCCACCTGCTTGTTTCTGACTTCTCTTAAGTTCTTCCTTTTCTCTTTTCCAGCCACCCCCATCAGTCCCTTCTCAAGCTCCTAGGGACAACTGTGGACTTGGGGACCAGCGAGCACCCCCACAGCACTAGACGAACCCCTGCCGCCTGCCCTGCCTCACCCTGCCCCACACGAGGCCCAGCGGCCTCGGGCTGCATCAAGTGGAGGAGGAGGAGGTGGAGGAGGGTGGCACCATGGGCCCGGGCCGTGCCCTCCATGCCCGGGGGATGAAGACACTGCTGCCATGGACAGCCCGTGCCAGCCGCAGGCCCTGAGTCAAGCTCTCCCTCAGTTGCCAGGGACTGTGTCAGAGTCCTTGGAGCCTAGCCGAGCCAGAATGGGGGTGGAGAGTTACCTGCCCTGCCCTCTGCTCCCCTCCTACCACCGTCCAGGAGCATCTGGGGAGGCCTCTGCTGGCAATGGGACTCCCAGAACCACAGCCACTGCTACTACTACCACTGCCAGTCCCCTGCGGGAGGGCTTTGGTGGGCAGGATGGTGGTGAGCTGTGGCCACTGCAGAGTGAAGGTGCTGCCGCGCTGGTCACCAAGGAGTGCCAGCGACTGGCGGCCCAGGGTGCCCGGCCTGAGGCCCCCAAGCGGAAGTGGGCCAAGGATGGTGGGGATGCCCCTTCACCCAGCAAGCGACCGTGGGCCAGGCAAGAGAACCAGGAGGCCAAGGGGGAAAGTGGAGTGGGCTGTGACAGCGGTGGCGGCAGCAGCAGCAACAACAGCACTACCAGTAGCAGTGGCGAGGCCAGTGCTAGGCTGAGGGAGGAAGCCCAACCCTCTGCACCTGAGCGCCTGGCCCTGGACTATATTGTGCCTTGCATGCAGTACTATGGTATCTGCGTCAAGGACAACTTCTTGGGGGCAGTGCTGGGTGGCCGTGTGCTGGCCGAGGTGGAAGCCCTGAAATGGGGCGGGCGTCTACGTGACGGGCAACTAGTGAGCCAGCGGGCCATCCCACCGCGCAGCATTCGAGGGGACCAGATTGCCTGGGTAGAAGGCCACGAGCCGGGCTGCCGGAGCATCGGTGCCCTCATGGGCCATGTGGATGCAGTCATCCGCCACTGTGCGGGGAGGCTGGGCAACTACGTCATCAATGGGCGCACCAAGGTAAGGCACTTTTCCCGGTCAGTGCCTGATGCTTCGGCGGTGTGTGGGTTTTCTGGAGACAAGCTTCTGGGGTTATGTGGTAGGGTGTAGGCAGCTCCACCTTTAGTCACCTCCCTCTAGACTTTGACTTTTGTACCTGAGATAGTTCAGCCTGGTGTGGCGATGGTCCTTGACCTTGGAAGACCAAGAGCCCCTGATGGTCTTAACCCTCCTTAGGCCAAGAGAAGTTAAGCTGGCATGCAGATGGCAGAACCAGAGGGCAGAGGGAAGGCTGGCAGTGCCGAGGTAGCCTAGGCTGAGGATGGGGTGCTCCCTGTCTAGTTGAGCACGAGGTCCGGCCTCCATTCTGCCCTGAGAGCCTACTCTTGGCATCTGCACCAAGAGCAGCTTCCCAGCGGTGACACTGGGTGACAGTGTGCTGGCCCAGGTAGAGCATTTGTCAGCATCTTTCCTACTCCTCCCTGCTGCAGTCCCTGTTCTTCGTCCTCTGACCGTTCGTCACTTACGACCTGCATTTCTCTGACCTCTCCCCTTGACCCTCTGCCTTTATATTTTTCTCCTCTGTTCCCCTTGCTGCAGAACAGTAGTTCTTAGTGTTTTTGAAGTCAAGTCTTTTCAGATAAATCTGCTGAAAGCCATAGACCTTCTCAGGAAAGGCGTTCATTTGGTTGGAGTTTTTGGGCAGTTGTCAGAGTATCCTAAGCCTCCAGGTCATTCAAGAACTAGGGGTCAGGAGCCCTGACCGGACAGTGACCTACCTCCACAGCCTTTCTGGTCTGTTGACATACCCATTTTCTTCATGGAATAGTGTGTAAGTCTGAGGCTCGGTGTCATTTGAATACAGTCCGTTGCGAGTACCTGCTGCTGGCCTACAGTGGTTCTTGGCTGGCGACCTTATAGGCTGTGCTCTGCCCTGTGAGCGGGAGGCTGTACTCCTAATGGTGTCCTTCCTTATCTCTGGGGTCCTATCTTGGGTTCTGCCTAAGTACAGCTTTCTTTTCAGACTGGCTTGGGGACCGTGGTCCCTTCCCCCCCCCAAACCCTCCCCCCCACCCCCCACCCCGGGCCCAGGCCTAGGCCTGTTTCCTCCCCACCCCAGCTGGAACTTGTCCTACTTCCATCTCCCTCCTGTTACTTGATAGCTGGAGAGCCAGAGCTGGCCCCTCCCTGGGTTTGGCTTCTGTGCAGGCAAGATCGGTGTTGCTTCCCCGGCCCAGCAGCTCTGCAGGAGGGAAGTCGGTGGGACACCAGAAGAGCTGAGCACCGGGGACTGGGACACAGCTCTGTAACCTCAGAGGATGGGGAAGTGGTTCAGGTGCCTGGCTACTCAAGCAATTTAGGAAAGCAATTTAAAGTAATAGGTTGTTTTCTCTGGGGCCTCCCACCTGTGGTAGTGACAGGACCTGAGCTAGGACTGCAGAAGGGTAGGAGTCAGGTTGTTTTAAGTGGCTCTTATCCCCCAGGAGGAAAGAACAGATCAGATTGGTGGGGAGAGGGAGCTAGCCCAAGCACTGTACATGGCAACTCCATGCTCCCCACTTACAAAGGAAGGGCCACATGTAGCCTCCCTCCCTGTGAGACTGTGGGGTGTTGAGGTGATCTGAGGCAGTGACACCGGCCAGAAGTGTGGCCTTGGCCAGCAGTAACCTAGCCTAGGTCATTCCTGAGCAGAGCCCTTGCCCTGCCTTTCCCTTCCATTCTATCCCTGTCTCTTCTCTGTGGACCTGGAGCTGGAGGACTTGGCTCTGGCATTAAGGATGAGCAGAGGGACCCCCAGGGAGGGTGCAGCTGGTTTGGTTTGCTCCTTTAAGAGCAGGGCCTGCTGTCTGGCTGAGTCACTGGCTTCTGATATGGTGTGTGTGGCATGGGTAGGGTCCTTGGCACATTATTACAGTAGCAGTGTTTCCAGCCTCCTGGAGAGTAAGTCACTCTACTGCTGTCCCTGTGATTGCAGCTTTTCCTCAAGTGGGCGCTCTTCAGAGAAGCACTTTGATATTGCAGGTAGAACCCTGGGTACTCTGGCTTGGCCCAGAGCTTCTCGGACAGAACTTAGATACTTGAGTCCTGAGCAGTAGTGTTACGAGATAAGCCCATCAGGGACTGCCACATGGACAATTCTTAAAGCCAAAAAGAAAGTATCGCAGGCTGTCAGCTGCATGGGGAACTTGCCCAGATCGTGCAGCCTTATGAGGCTTATGTCTTTTTATGAACAAAAAGGCATATTCTGGTTGGCACATTTCAGTTAGCGAGAAGCAGAACTGTAGAAGCCAAAACAGAAGAGCAAAGTTGGTATATTTAAGGAGTTTCCTGGAACTATGGACTCCATCTTTGTTCCCATTTTGTCAGGTATTGGGGCCTTGTGTGCTAGGATTTAAGGACAGAACAGTGCCTATAACACGATGCTAGTTGTGCTACTGTCTAGAGACCTGTTAAAGTAACACGGGCAGGATCGCAGCCTTGGAGGTGGGCAGAGGGTAGGTGTGTTGAGGCTTGGAGCAGAAGGAGGGTCAGGACTTGCAGGTTGGTGGTCTTGGCGCCTGTGATGGGAGGTTGTACTTTTCTGAGTGTGTAGTGCTGTGTGGTGAATGATTCAAGGCAGTGCAGCACTGCCTGCCGTCCCCATCAGCTCCAAGAACCTGCTTGAGCCCTGATTGGATTTCCAGCTCAGGTCTTGCCCATCTCTAATCAGTGACTCATTGATTCCAAGTCACCAGGCCATAGCCACATGCTCTCCCCAGCGAGTGGTTAGAGGGCCGTCCAGTCTGCAGAAGCCATGCTGAGAAGACTTGCCCTCCTGAGCTCAGAGGCCAGGGTTTTTCCCTGGGGGCTTTCTCACTTACTCTACCCTGGTCCTGCAGGTCATTACTGCCGTGTCGCCTTGTCTAAGGCTCTTTGCCAAAGCAGGATCTGTGCTGGATCAGGTGTGGAGATGGGATGCAGAGAGGACTTCAGTGTCCACAGTGGGCTGAGGAGCCTTGAGTGGAGGGTGTAGGGCTGAGTTAACCTTCATGGAGTGCTGGGTAAGCCTCTTGTTTCAGCAGCAGACATTAGTGCTGTGTCTGATTATGAGTGGTTTTCTGTGGTCGTCTTGCTGTGCTAGGCTGGACCCAGCAGTGTAGCTGAGCATTGTCAGGGAGCCCCAGCTTGCCAAGTGTAGTACCTGAGTGGCTGCGTCAAGACAGATGGCTGCTGCCTAGGCAAAAGCCGAAGGGTTCTCATGCTCACTACGGAGTTGCACAGGGGTGACTCTGACTTCAGTAACATTTCAGCTTGTGCTTTGGTTCTCCGTCCTGTGGCAGCAGGCACCGTCCATGCAGGTGCTTATGAGCTAGTTCAGTCCTCAGCATCCTGGGAAGTAGTGTTCCCTGAAGTGGGGAAAGAACTTAATTCACTTCCCCAGTGCCACAGCTCAGTCAGCTACAGAGTCTTGACCCAGTAGATTGGGTCTGCAGAGGTGGCTGGGCCGTGTCCTTTTAGCTCCCTGGTGACAAGTATCCTCAGCCCCTGACTGGTTGAGAGACGGGGATCTGGCACCCTAGACGAACCTGTGCCACAGAGATGAAGTGTGGTGGAGGCCTGCCTCTGAGATGTTGTCAGAGGAGTTAGTGGAAGGTGTTTATCAAGCCCATTTTACAGAGGAGTAGTTGAGGCCTGTTGGAGCACTGAGGCTGGCAGCACTGTGCAGCATGCTTGGAGCTAGAGTTCTAGGTCAGGCTCCTGTCCTGTGTGTATGGGACAGGTCATGTCGCTGGAGACTAGTCAAGTGTGGTCAAGTCGGGTTGACTTCACATTAGAATTACCTGAGAGAACCTTGAAAAAAAAAAAAGAAAGAACTAGGCTGTCCCTTCTTTGGCCTAACAGAACTTCTAACTGGAAGAGGCTCCAGACTTAAGGAGCCTCCGTGTCTCAGAACTTGTTAGGAGATTCTTTGCTCTCACTGAGCACTTGAAGCTGGCCTGCTCAGTGCTGGATCATTGTGTGCACTATACACCACTACACATAGCTAAGGTTAGGGTCTCTAAAAGGCACAAACTGTCATTTACACATTGAGTCCCTCTAGTTCTGGGGTGGGGATGGAGATGGGGGCGTGGGTTGTTGAGGCCAAAGAGCTTAGATTTCTGTGAACTTGAAGGATGGAATCTGGCTGAATTAGGAAAAAGGTGTCCTGGGCTGGAAGTCCCATAATCTAAGATGATAAAGGATGGACCTGGGGCAGGAATGGTCAGCCTGCTCCCTCAAGGTGTCCCTGCCTGGTCTCAGTAAAGCACCTTCCTCCGTTTCTACCAGGCCATGGTGGCGTGTTACCCAGGCAATGGGCTCGGGTACGTGAGGCATGTTGACAATCCCCACGGCGACGGGCGCTGCATCACCTGTATCTATTACCTGAATCAGAACTGGGATGTGAAGGTAGGGTGTGGGACTTGGGATGGTCTGCTTATGTTCTGGCTGGGATCCTGGCCTCCACTCCTCTCAGCTCACAGGGCAGTGAGATCTGCAGGCTCCTCTTTAGCTGACTGCGGGCCCTCCCTCTTTTCCGGGAATGGTGCCGTCTGCTTAGCCCCACCCAGACTTGTACATTCTCCCCCTTTTCCTGTCTTTAGTAGCTTCCTGCCCATCTCCATGGCAATGTAGACTCTGGGCTGTCATTCATTTTCAGTGCCTGAGTGGTGGGAGGGGACGATGTGTGCTGGCGCTGCGCCCTCTGGTGGGCACATGGGTGCAGTGTAAGATAGGCTGCAGGCTTCACCAGTAGCCTCATCTGGCCTGCCCCCAGGTGCATGGTGGCCTGCTGCAGATCTTCCCTGAGGGTCGGCCAGTGGTAGCCAACATCGAGCCACTCTTTGACCGGTTGCTCATTTTCTGGTCTGACCGACGGAACCCCCATGAGGTGAAGCCAGCCTATGCCACCAGGTATGACCTGTACTTTAGGGATGTGTCCAGCTGCATCCCCTGTGCCAAACATTTCTTAGATTGTCCCCAGAGTTGACAGGGGAGTGACAAGATGCTGAGAGGGCCTAAGTGGGACCTGCAAGGGTGGAGGTGTCACCGGAGGTGGCTCTAGAACTGCAGAAAACTCATTCTGACTGCCCAATTTCCTAGGTACGCCATCACTGTCTGGTATTTTGATGCCAAGGAGCGGGCAGCAGCCAGAGACAAGTATCAGCTAGGTACCTGCTTTCTTCCTTTGTCCTTCCTAGGCCCTATGTGTTGCCAAGTCCTCAGCCTTTTTTTTTTTTTACCCCCCTGGGTGCTGAGAGTATTCCCAGGGCCTTTGCCATACTGGGCCAGCACTGCCACCAGCCCACTCCCATGGGGCCTCTCTACAGTCCCGTATGCCCAGTTTTTGCCTACTTTCCTGTTATTATCAACCCGAGTCCCCTTTTTTTTTTTTTTGTTAATGCTCTCCCCATTTTTCCAGGTTTCTTTGTCCCTTCCTAGTGATTCACAATTTCTCGTCTTCCTCTCATCCTCAGCATCGGGACAGAAAGGTGTTCAAGTACCTGTATCACAGCCAACTACACCTATCTAATGGCCAGCCTCAGAGCTGCATGGACCAGCAGTCCCCTGCCTTGAGGGGGGCCCCCGGACCCAGCAGCAGCTCTCCAGCCTCAGTGCCCGCTCCTTCTCTGCCACTGCTGCTGCTTCTGGCTTGCCTCTGTACTGTGTGGTGTGGAGGGCACTAAGTGTCACTGAGGAGCAACAAGGAGAGACCTCTGCTGCCCCGTGAGCCACCGGTGCTGTGTTTTGACCTAGGCAGTGGCCAGTAAGGCTGGTGTCCTGTGTCCTGCCATGTCTGGCCTATTGCGTGTTGAGCTGAGGGGAGGCGGGATTTGGGGTTGAGGTGAGTCATGGCCTCTTGCTGGCAAAGGTCTGGGGGTGGGGGTAGCATCTCACCCCTGTCCCCACTCCTCCAGCCTGGAATGTGAAGTGACTCCCCAACCCCTTGGCTGTGGCACTTTATGGACTGGGCTGCCACCATTTGGGCAGAGCAGGTGCCATGAGGAGCGTGGGGATAGAGGTCCTGCCAGCCACGAAATAAAAGTTTACCTCAGAGCTGCACACACGTGTATTCCTCTCTGTGAAGAGATTTTCACGGACAGTTAGGGCAGGGAAGGATACCAGGGCCACTGAGATCAGACTAGTGAAGGCCAGCCTCGGCGGGCCACCAAGTGGAGCTGGAAGACTGGGGGCACGTTGCCAAGACCAGTGCCCTGTGGAGTACGGTTGGTGTTGGCAGGGCTTCCCACAGGGGGCAGGCAGAACTTCTGCAGGACAGCCATCAGGAGGAGGAAGATCTCAGGGCGGGCTGGGCCAGCACCCAGGCTCACCCAGGATCCAATATCCTGTGGATATTGGTGAGGTGTAGGATGAGCAAGCACCTCCTGCCAGTCTCCCGGAGCTAGCCACTCAGGTCCCCTCCCTCCTGCCAGTCTCCCGGTGCTAGCCACTCAGGTCCCCTCCCTCCTAGTCCAGACCTGGGCAAAGGGCATGAAGGCATCGTTGTTCTGGAATTCACTGTGGTCAGCCAGGAAGTTGGTGGGATTGAAATGGTCAGGGTCCTTGCATTGGGTGGGATCCCGGTGTGCAGACACAAGCAGGGGAATCCCGAATGTGCCCTGGAGGACACACAGTGTTACCGACAGACTGAGTGTGAGCATCTCACCCAGACCCTTTCTGTTGTTGTTGGCACCTAATGCAGGGCTTGCAGGTGCTGGGCGAGTGCTCTCACATAGCTACTCCCCAGCTCCTAAGGTGATGATGGGAAGAGCCTGGGAGGGGTCCCTCACCGAACCTAATGTCTGAATTGTCCCCTTCCCCCAGTGCAGAATTCCCAGGCTCCCTGTGCACCTTGTGCAGGAAATGGTTCCTGAGGTTTACATCTCGGGTGAGGCCCGAGGCAGCCCCAGTGGGAGCATGCTGATAAAGTGCTGGGTCTCATGCAGCACTGCGTTGGTGGAGGGCAGGCGGGCACGGCCTCTAGTCTAGGGCACGGTTCTGACCTACAGTGGCCTCCAGCTCCTCTTGCATCTTGGCTGAGGAGGTCATTGAAGGCTGTGAGTTGTGCTTTACTGAGATCCCACCCCAGCCACCCTCTCTTCACTTAGGAGCAGGGGAAGGGTGGACCCAGTTCTCAAACCTGCCACCTCAGGGTACTTGAGCGTAATGAGGAGCCCATGACGCAGAGTGGTGCTTGTGGTCTCTGTGCCACCAAAGGAAAGACTGAGGAGTCATCCCCAGTGTCTCATCCTGGAAATGGCTCTCCAGGCCCTGCTGTTTGACATTCCTGGGGATGGACAGAGACGCTCTAACACCTGCTGGTCGGCAGGATGGGTATGGTTAAGGGCAGCAGGGACTGGTACCTTATCCATTGGGTTGAGGAAACGAACAACGAAGTCACGGGGTTCCCCAGTCGGTCATGGCGGCTGCTGCCGCTGAATTTGCTCAGAGATGAAGAATTGGAGCTCTTGGAAGTTTTTGAAGACTTGGTGGTGGGGACCAGGGATGATCCAGTCCATGAAGGATGGGAACATACTGTATATCTGGAGAGACAGGGTTTTCTCTCTCCTTCCCTCCCCGTCCCGCCCGCTCGCGTCCTCGTTTGGTGACCGCCCAACCCCCCCAAACCCCACACCCCCCCCCCCACCCCACCCCACACCCCAGGCACGA
>NW_021604904.1:143053-146734 GCF_004785775.1 Grammomys surdaster | reverse complement strand
CCTTTCTTTCTTTCTTTCTTCCTTTCTTTCTTTCTGATATTCTTACTATCCTTGGGTAACCTAGAACTCTATATGTAGACCAGGCTGGCCTCAAATTAGAGATCCTCCTGCCTCTGCCTTCCCAGTACTGAGATCAAAGGCATGTGCCACCATATGCTTAATAGTCTTAATAGGGCCCTGGACAAGGCCATGACTTCTCAGTGAGGAAATTAAATCAGGACTTTGTGGGTTTTAGAGCTTTTGTCATCCTCTTACCTCACCCCTGCCAGGAACTCAGGATACGGAAACTGTCACTGAAGAGGTCCGAGAGCCTCAACATCTCTGGGTTCCCGTAGTTAGAGCGCTTTCCAGAAGACCACAGTACAAATGATATTGGATACAGTGTATCCAGTAGCTGGGGGTGGGGTGGGGGGGTGGGGGGGGATTGGGGTATGGGGAGTTGGGGGTGGGGGTGGGGTCAAGTGGTGCTCCTGGGAGTGAGAGCAGCTCTGAGTAATAAAGCTGTGGTCCCCGAAAAGTGACCATTTAGTAAGATCTGTAGAGGAGACCCTCACCCTCAAACCTCTGAATAAGATGGGTGACACCCTCACACAGAAACTGGGGCCCCTCCCCCACATAGCTCCCTTGTATTTGCACTATACACAAAGTGTTTTAGCAGTCCATCAGTCACCCCACCCCTGCCGCCCCCAAAACCAGGTGCTTATGCTTTCCGTGCCAGACCGCATCCATGGTGGCTTGACGTTCGTCCAGCACACATGCCATCTCTTCCAGGATCTGATCCCACGCCACCTCCCTCAGCACTCCAAGTGCAAAGTTGCGAAGCGCGCGCCAACGTGGCCAGTTAGAAAACACTATGCCTACAATGGGAACCAAAACTCAAAGAGTTGGCCACGCTGGGTCTAGTCGCTTCCTTACTACTCTAAGGATGGCTTCTTGCTGCTTTGCGCTCGCCAGACCATGTGCCAGCCACCTCAGCTGAAACCTCATCTTTGCGGGTGGGATCCCTGACCAGCTCTTAGGGCTTAGGAACTTAGGCTGCTGCTGATTGCATTGTGAGCCTCCTCTGGACCGCAGGCCTGACAGTTCACCCTCATTAGCACCGTTGTTTGTTAGGCACCTCCCATTTTTCTCGGCTCCACTGGTTCTTAGACCAAATTGAGTGGTCTAGTACTCACTTCTACCCACCCTGGGCCTCACCGTTTCCGTGGGTGAAGCGTTCGAAGACACCCATGGCCCCGCTGCAGGAGAACGCATCTGCGTGCAGTGAATGCATCCTGGAGCGCTGCATAGCCGCACAGCACCACTGCAGGTTGCCGGGCCCAGCCACAAGGTGAACGCTGGGCCCCAGCCGCTGGAGAGAATGGGAAGTGCCATGGAGACCTCAGAGAACCCATCTTCCTCAGCCCCAAAAGTTTCCCACTCACTCCCCTCCTTCCACAGGTCCAGGAGTTCTAAACCGCCTCTCCCTTTTCAGACTCTGGAGTCTAGGCACCAGCTCTTAGACGCAGGAATCCAGGCCTCACTGTCCTCCCTCAGACACGGGTCCAGACTCTAGCCTTCCTCCCTCAGACAGGCTCTGGATCCTGTCTCTTCAGTGAACTGGGATTTCTACCCCCTCTTCTGGGTACAACAGCACCTTCACAAATCCAGAGTTCTACTCTCCCAACCTACTGTGGGGGCTACCTCTATGAGCACACGGTCCCAAGTGTCCAGACTGTAGCTGCAGCAAGTTCCCCAGCAATGGGAGCAGTGCAGGCCCAGGGGGTAAGTCTTTCTGCACCTGAGCTCGGCAGACCAACCAGCCCCACCCACCGTAGCATCAGCGTTAGAATTGGCAGCAGCAGCAGCGTTGCCACACAGGTGACCATCCTGTCTGAGATCCTTGATGTGTGGCAGCAGTTTAATTGGCAGGGAATTTTAAGGGGGAGAGAAGCAGGGCGGAGACTAGTGTGGAGGGTGCAAGAGTTTGGGAGCTTGTGTGTTCCTTGAATGCCTAACCCCATGTCCCCACTCAGCTTCCAGCATTCTCCCCGAGGTGTGCGCTCTCTCTCCCCTTTCCCCCTTCCCTCTCCCTCTGTGTGTGTGTGTGTGTGTGTGTGTGTGTGTGTGCTGTACCTGTAGACCTGTTTTCAGTCCCCCAGCGTTTGTGGGGTACTGTTCTGGACAGTACCTTAAAATGCCAGACAGGTGTACTTCCTGCTTCTGGAACACACTCCTGACTCCTTTTTTTTTTTTTTTTTTTTTTTTGGTTTTTTTCAAGACAGAGTTTCTCTGTGTAGCCCTGGCTGTCCTGGAACTCACTCTGTAGACCAGGCTAGCCTCAAACTCTCGAACTCAGAAATCCGCCTGCCTCTCCCTCCCAAGTGCTGGGATTAAAGGTGTGCGCCACTACCGCCCGGCCACTCCAGACTCCTAAAGACACCACTAACATCACTGGCCTGGCATGCCTGGGCTCTGTGCCTTTGGTTCCTAGGAACTCACACCTGGGACTTTATCGCTTCTATTACTTCTTTTTTTATTTTTTTTATTTCTATAAATAAATTTTATTTTATTGTATAGGTGCTTTGCCTACTTGTAAATCTAGGCACCACATGTGTTCCCGGTGCTCAGGAAAGCCAGAGGAGGGCATCCGATCCCCTGGAACTGAAGTAACAAATGATTCCAAGCTGCAGTCTGGGCACTGGGAGTTGAACCCAGGTCCTCTGGAAGAACAGTCAGTGGTCTGAATCACCAAGCCACTCTCCAGCCCTCCTTAAAAAGACTGGGTCTTGTCAGGTGGTAATGACCCACACCTTTAATCCCAGCGCTCAGGAGGCAAAGGCTGGAGGGTCTCTGAGTTCAAGGCTCGCCCAGTCTACAGAGTGAGTTCCAGAACAGCAAGGGCTACACAGAGAAACCCTGTCTTGGGGAGAGAAAAAAAATGTGCACCCCACCCACCATGCCTGGCTTTTTCCGTCGCTCCCAGAAGCCTGTATGCTGTCTGTTCATGGACCTGGCCTCCCTGATGTTTGCTGCTCTTCTCTAGGTCCCTGGTGCCTGCCAGCCTTGTGGCTTCTGGATGCCATCTCACGTGCATCTCTGCTTACACCTCACCCCAGGCTCAGCCTGCTCTATCCCCAGGCTCTGATTGTCATGTCCTGCCAAGGTCCCAAGTCTGTCACTACACCACCTGCTCTCCACAGCCCTCAGGAGGGACCCCTGTCTAAGACTAGGTCAAGATAGCAGATGGATCTAGGGGCCCAGGCTGGAGGGGTCCACTCAGGCCAGCAGCAGCCCCTGGGTGTGGCTGTCAGTTCTTAAGGACAGGCTGTTCGGGAATGTGGTCCACCTTCCTGCCCCTCCCTTGCCTGTTGGATCCAGTTTTCCTGCCTGGCGGGGATCCCAGACCTGGAGGTAAGGTAGGGGGCCCTGGAAGAAGATGGGGTTGACTTGTTTCTGGGAGTGTCTCTGTGTCTCTATCTTGGTTTCTTCTCTTAGTCTCTCTCGAGTCTCTGTGTTCCTCTGGTCTCTGTACCTGCTTATTTTAATTACCCTCTGCCTTGGTCTTGCTCCTCCTCCTCCTCCTCTTCCTCTTCCTCTTCCTCCTCCCCTTCTTCTCCTTCTCCTTCTCCTTCTCCTTCTCCTTCTCCTTCTCCTTCTCCTTCTCCTTCTCCTTCTCCTTCTCCTTCTCCTTCTCCTTCT
>NW_021604904.1:137367-143043 GCF_004785775.1 Grammomys surdaster | reverse complement strand
CTTCTCCTTCTCCTTCTCCTTCTCCTTCTCCTTCTCCTTCTCCTTCTTCATCCTCCCCCCCAACATGACTGACTGACTCTCTCTCTCTCTCTCTCTCTCCCTCTCCCTCTCCCTCTCCCTTTCCCTTCCCCCTCCCCCTCTCCCCTTTGTGTGTGTGTGTGTGTGTGTGTGTGTGTGTGCTGTACCTGTAGACCTGTTCTCAGTCTCCCAGCAGTTTGTGGGGTACTGTTGAATGTCTCTAGGTCTGCAGTTTCATTTTTATTTATGTGTGTGAGCATTTTGCTTGCATGTGTATCTCTGTGAGTCACATGTGTGCCTGATGCCTAGGGAGGTCCGAAGAGGTCGTCGTATCCCGTGGAGCTGTAGATATGGATGGCTGTAAGCTGCCATGTGAATGCCAGGGGCTCGAACCTGAGATCTGTAAGAACAAGTGCTCTTAAGCTCTTAACTCCTGAATCATGTCTCCAGCACGCACCCTCCTACCCCCTTTTAAAGGTGGGGGTCTCTGGCATTCCAGGCTGGTCTGCAACAACTTATGTAGCCAAGGACCACTTGGAACTCCTGATCCTTCTGCTTCTACTCCTAAGTGCTGGGCTCACAGGCATGTGTCACCAGAGTCGTATTCAGTGCTGGGTAATGGTACCAGGAGTCTGCATGCTAGACGAGGACTCTACCGGCTGAGCAGTAGCAGCCCAAGCACAATGGCATATGTTAAACACTCACCATTTGGGGTGGGGAAATGAGGGCATTAGCGAGAGGAGACTGAACCAAAGCAACACCCAAACCCAGCAGGAAAACCACTAGACTCTGAAGCTCCATGGCCAGCAGCTATAGCAGCGGTTCTCAACCTGTGGGTCGGGACCCACACGGGGTTTACGTATCATATATTTACATTATGATTCGTAACAATAAAACCATCGTTATGAAGTAGCAACGAAGTAATTTTATGACTGCGAGGGTCACTACAACGTGAGGAATTGTATTAAAGGGTCACACAGCATTGGGGTGAGAAGCGCTGGTCTGAAGCTGTGGTGCCATCGTGTGGACTCGTGTGGAGAGTTTCCCTGCTGCAGACTTTACTGGGTAGCTGCAGCTTTTCTCACTGCATCCTGTGCATCCGCAGCGTCCCGGGGATGCCGCAGCCGTCCTGTCCCGGGGATGCCACAGCCGTTCTGTGCACCCGCAGCGTCCTGGGGATGCCACAGCCACTCGGGATCCTCCTTTTTAGCAAGTCACACCGTGTCTCCTGGGGCCTCTTGGTTGATACTCCCAAGTTCTGCTGCCAGGTCCAGATATTATCTTAGAGTCTCTATTGCTGCGGTAAAGTACCATGACTAGAAGCAACTTGGGAAGGAACGGGTTGGTTTCAGCTTAGAACTCTCAGGTCCGTTGCTGAGCCCAAAGAGGAATACTGCTTACTAGCTTGCCCTCCATGCTCAGCCTGGCTTCATGACCACCTGCTCAGGGGTGGTACTATCCACATCAATCACTAATTAAGAAAATGCACACAGGCCAGTCTGATGGAGGCAGTCCCTCAGTGAAGCCCCCCCCCCCTTTCCCAGATAAGTCTAGCTTGTGGCAAGTTGATAAGACACCACCCACCCTTTCCAACAGCTGTAGTGGATTCTGCGTGCCTGGGAAACTGTGCCTGGCAAAAGACTGGTCCAGGTGGTTGTTATAAGCAGGGGACCCTTTGGATGACTTTCTGAGTACTCAGCCTCTCTCCTTTCAAATGAATTAATATTTTCTCAAATCGGAACCTTTGGTGGGTGGAGTTTTGCATTCAGGACACTGTCAGGAAGAGCATGAGGCGAAGAGTGTGAGGATCTTATTTTTCTTTTTAAAAATAATTTATTTTTATTTTATGTATATTGGTGTTTGCCTGCATGTCTGTCTGAGGGTATCAGGTCCCCTGGAACTGGAGTTATAGACAGTTGTCAGCTGCCATGTGGGTGTGCCGGGAATTGAACCTGGGTCCTCTAGGAAGAATAATCAGTACACTTAACCACTGAGCCATCTCTTCAGCCTTGAGCAATTGATAGCTCTAATCTCTTTAACAGTTACCAATGCTTTGTCTGCACCCTCCTTGTTGGGGACTATAAGCTCTCTCATTGCACGTTCCCCCATATATTTTAGTTCTCCCCAGTGTAGGTATGAGTAAATACAGTCATCACGCTACAGCTGAATGTTAATGCTATCTTAGAATTTCCTTCACTGAAGTAGTGTATTACTTTAAAAAAAATAGATACTTATTCATTCGTTTGTTTGTTTTGAGATAGGGTCTCACTGTGTAACCCACCCTAGCCTTGAGCTTAGAGACCACCTGCCTCAGCCTCCTGAGTGCTGAGATTAAAGGCGTGAGCCGCTTGGCTGTTTTCATTTTTATTTATAGGTATGTTTGTGTGTCTGTGAGCATGTATGTCATGTGTGTGCAGTGCCTGATGTGGCCAGGAGAGGGCATCAGAACCCCTGCAGCTGGAGCCACAGGAGGTCAGCTGTCTGACACTGGTGCTGGGAACCGAACTTGGGTACTCTGCAGGATCAGTACACTCTTAGCCGCTGAGCCATCTCTCCAGCTCAAGTCTTACTTTTCAGTTCAGCCTCATTCAAAATGTTAAAGTCTGGGTAGAATCCAGTTAGATTCTTAGATGGAATGGGTCTTAGTTAGGCTTCCTATGGCTGTGATGAAACACTATGACCAAAAGCAACCTGGGAAGGAAAGGGTTTCTTTGGCTTACACATCCAGAGTCCATTGAGGGAAAGCCAGGCAGGAACTCAAACTGAGTGGGGGCCTGGAAGGAGAAGCTGATGCAGAGGCTATGGAGGGGCGATTCTTACTAGCCTGCTTATCATGGCTTGCTCAGCCTGCTTTCTTACAGAATCCAGGACCACCTGCCCAGGCATGGCAACACACACTATGGATTGGGTCCTCTCCCATCACTAACTAGTCAAGAAAAATGCCCTAGAGGCTTGCCTACAGCCAAACCTTATAGAGACATTTTGTCCATAGAAGTTCCCTCCTCTCAGATGACTTTAGCCTGTGTCAAGGTGACATAAAGCTACCCAGCACAGAATGAAACGGTTGGTTCCTAGCCCAGTCCTCAATAGATTTCCCCTTCCCCTCCAAAACAAAACCAGACTGTTAGAAACTGCTTTCACTATGGTGCACCTACTCTTCAGGTTGGCCTTCAAGGTAAGCAGGTAGGGAACTTGGCCTCGCTGCCTTCGTGTCTGTCATGTCTGCCTGCAACATGAAGATGTTGTTTTCTTTCCTCATGAGTCAACCTGGCTTCCTTGCCACACAGATCGTCCTTCAGATGACAGTGATTGTTCATGTGGGTGAGGCTGTACCTGCAACAAGCGTGATCGTTCTGAAGGTGACAGAGCCCTCCCGTCAAGGATGACAGAGATGGAGACTTCTTTAGAACCGCCTTGCAGAGTGAGAACTGAGGCAGCCATGAGCTAGACCACATCCTGGCCCCATTAATTGTGTTAATTGAGCCAACATTTTCCCTCCTTCACTCCCCCCACCCCGATTTAAACCTAAAGCTAATGACAGTACCCCAATGATGAAATGGGCTTAGGGAACACTTGATGTCTCTATTTGTTCTTTTTCTCAAGTATGGTCACGCTAAATAAACCTGTCACGTATACTCTTACCTCTTTACTTGACCTGTTGTGGAAGACTGGCTGAGCCTAGCTTTTTTTTTTTCTGTTGTGTTCATTTGTTCATTCATTTATTTGTTTGAGACAGGGTCTCACTATGTAGACCAGGCTGGACTCATAGAGATCCACTTGCCCCGTCTCCAGAGTGCTGGGATTAAAGGCACACGTGTGCCTTTAATAGGTTCCCACCACCTACATGACAGCTCACAACCATCCATGACTCTAGTTCCAGAGGAGCTGGTAGTCTTTCCTGAGTTCCATGAGAACGAGGCATACATGTGGCGCACAGCCACGCGAAAGCGAAATACTCATACATAAAACAAAATAAATATAATGAAAGCAAAGCAAACAACCCAAACCAAACTTTGTGAGCCTGGCATCCATCACTGTCTGCGTGTTTTTTTTTTTTCAGCATTTCGGTCTTTCAGACTCCCTCCAAGAGGGCACACCTCCACATTTGCACGACCTGTTCACAAGGCCCTTGAGCCACAAGTCCTTGAGTCACAGCTTCGGCTATGCTCCATGTGACTCGCTTTCCGTACTATGTTTCTTGTTCCTGTGACCAAACATCTGGGAGAAGCAGGTTAAGGAAGAAAGGGCTTTGCCCAGGATAGAATGACAAGCAAGTATGGGGAGAAACCAAGACCAAAGAGACCTCAAACAGGCCTCGAGTCTTAAATAACACAAGCCAGGTGGTGATGGTGGCGATGGTGGTGGAGTATGCCTTTAATCCCAGCATTCAGGGGGCAGACGCAGGGAGATCTCTGAGTTCAAGGTCAGCGAGTTCCAGTCTGGTCTACAGAGTGAGTTTTAGGACAGCTAGGGCTACACAGAGAAAACCAACAAAACAAAACAACAAAACAAAACAAAAACCATTTCAGCTTCCTTACAGGGAGGGGGTGGCTGTTGGACAGATCATTTTCCTCTGTCCTTAGTGTGCCCATGGTCCGAATGATCTTAGATCTTGTTTCATTCTCAGCCCAGGTTGTTGGCAACAGGGCCTGCTCCACAGTTTGAGGGATGCGGTCCATCACGGTGGTAGGAACATGATGTAAGCCGTCAGGTTGTATTCACAGGCAGGAGTCAGGGAGACGCGAATGTGGGTGCCCTGTTCATGCTGATTGGTGGATGCTGGTGCCCTGTTCATGCTGATTGGCGGATACTGGTGCCCTGTTCATGCTGATTGGCGGATGCTGGTGCCCTGTTCATGCTGATTGGCGGAACCTTGTGTAGAGCTGAAGCTACTGATTAGTGTTTGGTGTTTTGGACTGGACTACTGATTCCTGACAATGAAGATTGATATCACCCTTAAGAACTACTTCTAAGCCGGGCGGTGGTGGCACAGGCCTTTAATCCCAGCACTTGGGAGGCAGAGGCAGGCAGATTTCTGAGTTCGAGGCCAGCCTGGTCTACAGAGTATCAGGACAGCCAGGGCTACACAGAGAAACCCTGTCTCGAAAAACCAAATCAAACCAAACCAAACCAAAAACAAAACAAAAAACGACAAAAAAACCTACTTCTAAACAAGTCCATATCCCCCGTTTCCTAGCAATGTTTCTTTGCCCTTACCTCTGATAGGTGGGCTAGATGGGAAGTTGAAGCGTTAAAGAACCCTTATTAAAGTAGGTTTTGAAAAATCTAAGCCTACCCTCAGAGGTACAAGGCATTGAACCTAAAGCCTGCGTCAGCTAGACAAATGCTTTATTACTTAGTTACTCAGCTCTTCGTTGGCAAACTCTTGGCAAGTACTCTAGCACTGAGTCGTGCCTGGGCCCCTCACCAGTAAATTTTAAGTAAGTGCTCTTCCATTGAGCTACACCTCCAACTGATAGATCTTATACAGTCATTAAGCCCTCCTTCTAGGCCCTCTCGGATGGCTTTTAGGCAAGTGATTTACCACTGAGCCACAACCCCAGCCCCTCCCTGGGGGATTCTAGGCAGGGGCTCTACCACTGAGCCACAACCCCAGCCCCTCACTGGGGGATTCTAGGCAGGGGCTCTACCACTGAG
>NW_021604904.1:132974-137357 GCF_004785775.1 Grammomys surdaster | reverse complement strand
CACTGGGGGATTCTAGGCAGGGGCTCTACCACTGAGCCACGCCCCCAACCCTCTATTGGTGGATTTTCAGCAAGCTCTGTACTGTTGAACAACATTCAGGCCTCACCCCTGATCCCGGTATAGGGGTGGGGATGGTGGCCAGGATCTAATTATGTAGCCTTGCTTTTTCCGGAACTCACTATGTAGAGTATACTGGCCTTGAACTCATCTTCCTATCTCTGCCTCTCAAACTCTGGGGTTAAAGACGTGTGGACCACTACACCGAACTTCCAAGCCCTTTTTCTTTTTGGGACAAGATCTCATTAAGTTGTCCAGGATGGCTTTTGAACTCACCCCCTAGCAGAGAAGGTTTTGAATTAGTGATTCTTCTGCCCCAGTCTTTGGCGTAACTGAGATTGCAGACCTGGATTACCTGGTGAAGGCATTCTAGCAGGACCAAATTCTAACAGGACCAAGCAAGGCAAGCACGGCTCTGGCAGGCCCTGCCCTTCCCCTCCATTCCCTCTGCCTGGCTAAAACCGTTAGATCACATTCCTAAAGCTAGCCACCCAGGTCTGTTCCCTTATTTGTCCCCTGTTTCCTCCTGAGGCTGACTACCAAGGTCCAGCTATCAAAATATTTAAGTCTAGCAATCCAAAGCTCCTTAGATGGACTCCTAACTAACCTGTCCGAGCACAATTAACACCTCCTCCTAACACAGGGTTTCTCCCTTTACTTTTATAAACCATCATATTTTGTCTGTGTCTGTCTCCTTTCTATCCAGAGGCAGTCCTTTGTACTTGAGGACAAATACCCCTTCCGCCTCTCCCTCATCCCCTTTTCCGTCTCCCTCATCCTCTGTCTCCTGTCTGTGTCTCTTATTCCCCATTCTTGTTTCTCTGGGGCAAATAAATCATCTTTGTGCTGAGAACTTGGTCTTGGGGTGTTTGGTGCCAAGACTGGTCCTTTTACTAAGTTTATTTTCCTTTTTCTTTGCTTGTGTCTCCTCTCTCCCCTCTTTGGTGTTCTCTCTTTCTCTCTCTCTCTCTCTCTCTCTCTCTCTCTCTCTCTCTCTCTGTCTCCCTCCCTTCCTCCCTCCCCCCTCTCTCTTTCTCCCTCCCTCCCTCCCAATTCTCTCTCTCTTTTTCTTTTAAGCCTTTATGTTATGTGTATGGATGTCTTGCCTGCATTCATGACTGTGTGGCACATGTATGGCTAGTGCCTGTGGTGGCCAGAAGAGGCGTCAGATCCCCTGGAACTGGAGTGAACCGTTATGAGCTACCATGTGGGTGCCGGGACTCAAACTGGGGTCCTTTGGAATAGCAGCAAGTGCTCTTAACTTCCGAGCCAACCCTCTGGCTCCCATCTTTCTTTATCTCTAGTCTCTTCTGTCTCTGACAATGTTTTCTCCGGTACTTCTGCAGCCTCTGGGTTATTAAAAGATGGCGGTTAGACCCGCAGTATCTCTGGCGAGTGCTCCAACGTGATCTTGGGCAAACCGTTGCATCTTTCTTAGCCTCAATTTGGTCTGTAAAGATGGGGTAACAATACTTCTCTGTTCCATAGGGAGAGTTAAAGGAGTCATCTAGAGCTGTTTCCTTAGGAATACAGTTAGTTTATGCTTTTGTAATTCTTTCTCTCAGGGTCTCCAGCTTTGATCCCACAGGCTCCCTGCTTGGTATCTCTCCTGGTGACCTTTCCCCCTTTCTTGGTTTCTCAGCTTCTCTTGACTTTAGGTCCCAACTTCCTTTCCTCTCCGGCTGGTGTCCAGAAAACACTAGCTCCCTCCTCCCTTTGTTTGCAGTACTGGAGACTGGACCATGGGCATACATGTTTCCAAGAACACTATCAGCGAGCGATATCTTCATCAATACTTTCAAAAATTAACTATGAGACAATTAAGTTGGCTTTGAACCCATTCTGTACTCCAGACAAGTCTTTGACTTTGTATCTGGTAACTCCAGGAGGGGCTTAGGATGGGCGTGGCTTAGAATGGGCGTGGCTTATGATGGGCATGTCTCCACTCCCTCTGCATCCAGATCTTCTCCTTCCTCACCATGAAGAAGTGGTTCTCAACCTTCCTAATGCTGTGGTCCCCAATAATTCCTCAAGTTGTGGTGACCCTAAACACCAAACTATTTTTATTGCTACTTTATAACTGTAATTTTGCTACTGTGAATCATACTGTAAATATCTGATATGCAGACTGTCTTAGATGAGTCTTGTAAGAAGGGGATTTGATGCACAGCGCGAAAACCGTTCCCATAAAGGATTTATCCCTTCCATTAATTCAGCCAAGTCAGATACACATCTATTATTAAGATATTTACTAGGAAGTGATACAAAAAGCCAGGAAAAGGGTCCATCATAGAATAGGTTCTGTGTGTATAAGGCGGGTATTTTCCCTTTGTCACGTCATTCTTTCCATGAAGATGGGCTTAAGATAGGAGGGGTAAAGTACCGATCGATACCTGGCAGGCCCCGGGTTTAGGGAAGGGAATGTGAGAGAGACATCGATGGAGGCCCAGGACTGGGAAACACAACTGGAAGAGGGACAGAGCAGTCCCTGGGCGCAGTGCTCAGCGAATGCGCATACACAACTGGAAAGGCCTTGGCAAATTGCCCAGCCCTGAGCTGAGCGGGGACAGGTCGATGTCCTCAGGCTCCACCAGCGGATGCAACGTGAAGTTCTGCAGAATGGAGGTGAAGTATATGAAGAGCTCCATGCGCGCCAGTGGTTCTCCCAGACACAGTCGGCGTCCTGTGTGGGTGGGAAGGCCGAGAGCGGAGGTGAGGTAAGAGTGAATATGCGGCGGCACCCCAGATTCTTAGAGGAAAATGTGTGGGTTTGATGATCACGATTGAGGATAGCACTGACACAGGAGGGAATGAAGCCGAGGTAGCTGTTAATATGAATGCAACTGCCTGGGTTCAACACTTGTATCAGAACGTTACCACAGCTGGGAACAGAACTGGGGGCAATCCACTGTGATGGCTACGGAGCCCAACTCTCAGCCACTGCCCCTTCCCAGAGGCAGCATCTGGCACACAAAAGACAATTTATCTGAATTAGTCCTCATTTCCTCCTCCCTGTACTGAGTAATTAGAATTCCCGCCTCCTTCAAGCTCCACCCCCCCCCCGCCCATCCCTGCTCTCCTGCGCTGCAAGGTAGAGTTGAGAAAAACCAGAGTCAGCCGCGCCACCTAGTGGAGAGTCTGATAATAATCATCCTTAAATTAAGTAGCTCCCACCTTGGTGTTATAGGAGCTAAATTGGAAAAGGGAAATTTCAGTATGATAAGCCAAGGATGGGATGGGATAGATCGGGGCGGTTTGAAGAGTAGGGTTAGAATGACAGTTCACTTCATCTCTTACCAGCCGAAAATGGCATGAAGGCGGGGTTCTTCTTGAAGGATTGATTGGCATCCAGAAAATGCTCAGGATTGAACTCCCGAGGTGTCTTGAACTGGTCCGAGTCATAGTGCACGGTGTTAATGAGTGTGATGACGTCTGTGCCCTGTGTGGGTGAAGAGACAGAGTCAGTGATATACACTCACCGAGAACTAACAAATTTTTATTTTCTGTGTGTGTGTGTTTGTCTGCATGTATATGTATGCATATGGGTAAAAAGACCAAGGTTGTCAGAAGAGGGTGGTGGGTTTCCTGGAACCGGTGGTTGTGAATTGCTATGTGGATGCTGAGAATCCAACCTGGGTCCTTTGGAAGGGCACCCAGTGCTCTTAACTGCTGAGACATCTTTTCATTCCGGAAGAGGTTTTGTGTGTGTGTGTGTGTGTGTGTGTGTGTGTTTCTTCTCCCTCCAAACTCGGGTTTCTGTGCTGCAAAGATGGAGCACTAGGGATTTGAAAAGAAGGCCAACTGGGACTCCACCTCGGTCTCTTAGAGATAGGTAGGAGCTAGAAGCTCTTGCTGAGGGCCGAGAAATGGATGGGGGCTACCCTTGGCCCTGAGCTTTGTAGAAGCAGATACATGATTTCTGAATGGAGGTGTGCGGGGGGTGCAAGGTGGGGTGGGGGTGGGAAGTAGGGGGTGTGTTTGGAAAGAATGTCCTTCAAGAATGGTATTTTGGCCTCAGGAGATGTTCAGATAAAATTCCAGACCCTGGTAATTCTGGAAAGTGTTCCAAGGAAGGGGCTTGAGATAGGAAGGTGTATGGAGTTCCAATCCCTTCTGGTATGAAGGAACTCTGTTTTTTAAGAATCTAAGATGGCCAAGCCAGGGGTGGTAGAATTCCAATATACTGGAAGAGGAGGCAGGAGGATCAGGAGTTCAAATCTAGCCTCAGTCACAGTAGGGGGTTCAAGGCCAACCTGGGAAGACTTCTTCCTCAACCAAACCAAACCAAACCAAACCAAACCAAAAAAAAAAAAAAAAAAAAAAAAA
>NW_021604904.1:114864-132874 GCF_004785775.1 Grammomys surdaster | reverse complement strand
AAAGAAAAGAAAAGAAAAAGGCTGGAGAGACAGTTCCGTGTTAAGGGCACTGGTTGCTCTTGTAGAGAACCTGGGTTCAAATTCCCAGCACCCTCTTGGTGCCTCCCAACCATCTGGAACTTCAGTTCCAGAGGCCACAGAACCTTCTTCTGGCCTCCTTGGGCACTGCATGCATATGGTACACAGACATTTAGGTGAAGCATCATATACATGAAAAATAAAATTAAAAATTGGAAAAAAAAGCTTGCAATTTCCCACCTCTGCAGCTTGGTACTCTGGGAGCTGATTGCTAGGGTCCAGGGTACCCTTTAGCCAACTACAAAAGCCTGAGATAACTCTTCCTAGGTTACCCTCATGTCGTTTCAGGAGCCCACCATACCTTGGGTATCAGGAAGTCACGGAAAGGTGTGTCCCGAATGACGCGGTGGGGCAGGCTCATGGGGATGACGTCAGCAAAGCGCTGCACTTCGTGAATCACCGCGTCCGTGTAAGGCATGGATGGGCGGTCATCCAGCGTCGGCGTCCGCGAGCGCCCCACTACACGATCGATCTCTTCCTGCACGCAGGCTGGAGGTGGAAGGGTAAGGTAGTGGATGATGGCTCCTGAGCAACGGCTGGGACTGGCACAGGTTTGTGGGAGTGCATGGGACAGGATCAAGTCAGAGCTTTTCTAGCTGTAGGTGGTGTCCAGTAATCATTGCACGCAGGAAGCTGAGGCAGGAGGATAGCTGCGAGTTTCGGTTAGTCTGGGTTTTAAAGCATTTGTTTTCGAGAGAGGGAAAATGTTCACTGTTGCAAGGGTTTCTGGGTGTGGGTTTGTGTAGGTGGGCTTTAGGGCTGTTTGGATCCTAGGACCCTCATTTGATTTCTGGAAAGGTGTTGAGGCTCATGGACCTAGTGGGTGGGCTGTGCAGCTATCTTCAGCAAAGCCAGGAAGACACCCAGGAGGCAGAGCCTGGGGAGAGGGAGGCTCATATGCTAGAGGCGGGTCACGTTATTCAGAAGAGGTCAACTTCCCAGACCTTGTGGCTGGGGTTCAGGGGCGGGGTTTTGAGAGGAGAGAGGAAGAAGGACTCAGAGGCCGGACAGTCACATGGGTTGTGGGCAGGGCCGATGGTACATAGGCATGATCCAAATGGCACTGTGTGGACCCCGAGGGCCAAGGAGCTGGGGTTAGCCTCTCAGTTAGTTTGGCTTGTATGAGAGGGTTGTTACTGGAGGGCTCTACTAGACCCTCTGGACTGGGTGGGGGTGGAGGGTAGGAGAAGGGAGGGGGGGAATGTAGAGAGGGCTTTGCTGCCCGTATACCTTGCACTTTGGGGTACTTCATAAGAATAAGGAAGGCGTAGCGCAAAGTGGTGCCCACGGTCTCCGTGCCACCGAAGAGCAGATTGTGTGTGGTCATTAGCAGGGTATCCATATTGAAGTGACTCAGTGGGTCTTGCTTCTCCTGTGGTAGACAGATGGAACTATGAGTTAGGGACTGGAGAATCTTAGACTTTGGACGCTGTGTGACCTGCTCAACTGCTACTGTTATTAGTCGCTGGCTCTGTCCCCTCTCTTGAGCAAAAAAATTTTTTTTTCCTGTGGGAGCTGGGGAGTGTGAAGGGAGAGCTAAAAAGTGGCAAGGCCTAAGGTGAACAACTTGGCCAACCACAACGGCTTAGTGATTTGTTACTTGGTAGTCACGCTGGGTAGCCGTCGGGCAGAGCCAGATGCCACAGCTTCACGACTCTACCCAAGCTGAGATCCCTGCAGGTTTGGGGCTGAGGGCAGCAGGAGGACTTCACACCAGCCCAGAGGGAGGATCTTCCTCTCACAGCTACCTCTGCCATCTTTATGAGGAAGCAGTCGATGAAGTCCCGGGGAGAGTTGGGGTCCAGGGAATCCTGGTGTTCGCGGACGCTGCGGGCGATGAGATCTTTCATGCCTCCAAAGTTCCGGAAGACGCGTTTGTGCGGCCCAGGTACCCAGTCAAGGAGACTCGGGAAGATGTTGTACATCTGGGGACCAGAGTTGGAGAGGCTTCGTGAAGCAAGCTTGGGGGTTGATGGGCTAAGTAAGGCAAACAGGTTAAATTGACTCTGAGTCGGTCTTAGCAGGGGTAGCCAAGTTCTGCGAGAGTGGAGAGTGGGAGGGAGCGGGTAGGACAGAGGAGCATGGGTGGACCGTGTAACCGGGGGTGGGGTTATAAGATAAGGAGTCGGGGCAGGCCAGACCAGCTACATCTCCGTTGGTTTTACGAATTTATTTTTCTGAGACATAACCTGGCTCTTCAGCCCCGGCTGGAGGAGTTCTTTCTATTTAGTCTAGGTTGGTCAGGAATTTGTGGCAATCCTCTCGTCTCTGTCTCCGAGGATTAGTATGGGGATTATAGGCATGTATCACCTCACGGGCCCCTGGTGCTTTTTTTTTGGACCCTGTGGACTCACTACCCCGTCTGGTTGACCTCAGAGTGCTTACCTCACCCCAGGGGCTGCTCATAACCTGGAAGTTGTCATTGATGAAGCGGATAATGGTGAGCAGACGCTCGTCGTCATAGTCGAAGCGACTTCCGAAGATGACGGAGCAGATAATGTTAGACACTGAGCGGCTCAGGACAAACACGGGGTCAAAGGGCTTGCCTGAGGTGGAGAGGTGAAGTGGGTCAGCGCGAAGCTCTTGTCGATACGACATGTGCAACAGCCAGCGGGAGTGCTGCCACGGTTTCCGTTTGCTCAGTGTTCACCCGCTTCACGAAACAACATCTCGCAGTCCAGAACGCTCTCACGCGGCCGCTCAATGTGCGATATGACAACCCTCTCAAATAATCTGGCAATGTCATGCACAACAAAACTCACCTTACCCTGCAGCACAGCAGTACTTAACAAAAGGACTGGCTGTTCTTGGAAACAGTACCCTGCCCACAACAGGGCGCACAGATATCATAGCAAACATCTGCTCACAAAATAAATCACCAGTAAGTTCAGCCAAAAGAGTCTCCAGGGTGGTTAGCACTTGGAACCTCAGCTGAGGGGCTGAGGCAGGACCATTGCTGCGAGTTTGAGGTCAGCCTGGGTTAGAAGGCTAAAACGCTGTTTCAAAATCAGTCAGTTGGGGACCAGAGGCTTGGCTCAGGGAGGCTACCTCAGGCTATTAATGATTGCCTTTAATTCCAGGAGATCTGACTCTTCTGGTCTTGGCAGGCACTTCACACACACTCGGCACACACGAACACAAACATATACACACACAAATAAATCCTAAATTAAAAACAAAATAGACGTTTGGCCATAGTGGTTGACCTCTGCAATTTCAGCACTTGGGAGGAAGAGGCAGGAATCAGAAGTTCCAGGTCCTCCTTGGCTGCACAGTGACATTGAGACTGCCCTGGGCTATGAGAGACCTTATCTGAATGAAAGAAACAAAACAAAATTTCATAACCCATCCAAGCACAAAATATGCCAGCACAGACAGCCCACGGATATCCCAAGGCGAAGTCACAGTGTACTGCCTCATTTTGTCAGTTTACTCCGACATCCGGCTTCGCAGTACAGAACACCTCCCGGCAGCTCAAGGGATAGTGCAGAACACACTGTGACATCCTAAGACATACAATCAGGCAGCAGAGAGGCGACGCATAGTAACTCAACATTGGAGTGCATCAGACTGCACAGCGCAGAACTGCACATAACGCCCAAGGACAACTTTACCACAGGATAGACCACGAACATATCATCTAACCTCTAATCATCCAACAGCCAAACACACTATGGGATACAATAAAAGCAACACATGTTAGGCCCAGTGGTGCAGGCCTGTAATCCTAGCTCTTGGGAGGCTGAGACAGGAGGCTCATTGTGAATTCCAGGCCAGCCTGAGCCACAGAGTTTCTGTTTTGAAAACAAACAAACAAACAAACAAACAAACCTGCATTTCAATACAACATCTAAGCTGTAAGAGCACACAGTTCATAAAACAATATCTGAAGGTAGGACTTTGCTTCGATTCTATTGTGGGATCTTAGTCTCCATGCTTTTTCTTTTTCTGAACCTCAGTTCTCATCTGTAAAATAGGTGTGGTGACAGTCCCCTCCTCATGGAGCTCTTAGAAAGAGTCAGGGAAATTCATAGCTGAGATCTGATCCATCATGGGGCTGCCACAAAGCAAATTGCTGTGGCAGGTAGAATAATGGACACCTTGGGTATCCATATCTCCACCCCAGAATCTTACCTTAGATGTGATGCTATTCAGGGTTTTGTAAAACAGGGCTGGAGAAATGGCTCAGTGGTTAGGAATATGTATTGTTCTTGCAGATTACATGGGTTCAGTATTCAGTACCTAACCGGGCAGCTCACAATTGTCTGCATGTCAACTCCAGGGAGATCAAATGCCTCTAGTGCCCTCAGGCATCTGCACTCATGTGCACACTCATGTGAACCTCCTCAGACACATAATTAAAAACAGATCATAAAATCTCAAAACTAGATTTTATAATAGGAAAAATATTCTGAATTACCTGGGTGGACCTCACTCAGTAAGGTCCTTATAAAGAAGAGTTAGGTGGGTTTAAAACAAAGTGTGGCTGGGCGGTGGTGGCGCACACCTTTAATCCCAGCACTTTGGAGGCAGAGGCAGGCGGATTTCTGAGTTCGAGAGTTCGAGGCTAGCCTGGTCTACAGAGTGAGTTCCAGGACAGCCAGAACTACACAGAGAAACCCTGTCTCGAAAAACCAACCAACCAACGAACCAACCAACCAACCACACAAACAAAAAAAAAACAAAGTGTGTTAGCTGTGTTGGTGGTGGCGCATGCCTTTAAGCCCAGCACTCAGGAGGCAGAGGAGGGTAGATTTCTGAGCTCAAGGCTAGCTTGGTCTACAGGCAAGTTTCAGGACAGCCAGGACTACAGAGAAACCCTGTCTTGAAAAATAAAAGTGTGTTGGTGGGGAAAAGAGGAAGAGGAGGAGGAAGAAGAGGAGGAAGAAGAGAGATCGAGTGACCATTCTACTGATCCCCTTAGTACTTCGAACCTATAAAACCATGTAAGATAATGAATATGAATCTGGTTGGGTGTGGTGTCTCACACCTGTAATCGAAGCTCTTGGGAGATTGAGGCAGGAGAATTGCTGTGAGTCTTAGGCTAGCTTGGGCTATAGAGTGACAATCTAGCTAAAACAAGCAAACAAGCAATGTGTGTTATGTTAATATATTTGTGGCAATTGAAAAATGTTTATGTACTTGGTGTGTGTGCGTGTGTGTGTGTGTGTGTGTGTGTATGCAATGACGTAAAAATGGAGGTAAGAGGACATGCTCTCCCCTTCCAGTATGCAGGCTGGGCTTGCCAGTGAGTACCTTTGCTGAGACTTCTCACTAGCCCCATTTAGAGGATGTATCAGAGCGTTAAGAAACTCACATAAGCAGCTATGACCTTGCTTATGTAACATGTGATCCCAAGTTTTCCCCCCAAAGCCAGTAAGATTTGGAGAGCAGGGAAGTTGTTGTGTTTCTTTTTCGTATTCTGCATTTTAGTTTCTGTTGGAAAATGGGGCAGATTATGAGACTTCATCGGTTGATATAATTTTTTTTTTTCTCGTTCAGGATCTTGTTGTACTGTGAAGACTGGCCTTGAACTCATGATCCTCTTGTCTCAACCTTCTGAGTGCTAATGGATTTTCAAAGAGATGATCATACCCAAGGGTGTTCGAGCTGTAGCAAACTGTGATTTTGTTTGAACTTTGTACTGCTGAGATGGAACTGAGGTCTTATGCACACTAGGCAGGGGCTCTACCACTGAGCCACGCCCCCAGCCCCTCACTGGGGGATTCTAGGCGGGGCTCTACCACTGAGCCACGCTCCCAGCCCCTCACTGGGGGATTCTAGGCAGGGGCTCTACCACTGAGCCACGTCCCCAGCCCCTCACTGGGGGATTCTAGGCAGGGGCTCTACCACTGAGCCACGCCCCCAGCCCCTCACTGGGGGATTCTAGGCAGGCACTCTACCACTGAGCTATGCCCCCAATGCACCCCCAGGGCATTGATTCTAGGTGTTTTACCTTCCTAATTATAAATCCCATAAGAAATAAAATGATCAAACCCCCAAAGTATTTGGTTTTAGTTGTATCTCTCTCTCTCTCTCTCTCTCTCTCTCTCTGCCCATGGAGGCCAGAGGGTATCGGATCTTCTGAAGCTAGAGTCACAGGAAGTTATGAACTACCACGTGGGTGCTTGGAGTGGAACCTGAGTCCTCTGCAGGAGCAGGGAGTGCTCTTACAGCGTCATCTCTCCAGCCCGCTTTCACCTCACCCACTGACATTTTTTATTTTCTTGAAACAGGGCCTCATGTAACATAGGCTGGCTTCAAATTCACTATTTAGCTAAGAATTGATCTTGAACTCCTGGCCCACCTGCCTCCACATCCTGAATTCTGGGATTACAGGTATACACAACCACATCCAGGTCCAGCTGTGATGGTTTCTCGCAACATTTTAAATTAGAGTTATTCATTTTAATTTGTGTGTGAGTGTTTTGCCTGAGTGTGTGTGTGCATCATATGCATGCTTGGCTGTGGAGGTCAGAGAAAGATACTGATTCCCTGGAATGGGAATTACAGATGGTGGTTAACCACCATATGGGTGTTGGGAATTGAACTGGTGCAGTTCAGTTCTCCAGATCTGTGGTATTTAAGATTGTCATCATCATTACCCACTAGGAATAGACACGCTGGGCTTTGAATGCCGCAGACAACACGACAGAACTGTGATTATGAGGGAAGCCTCAGAGGCCCTCATGCCTACCAACCCCCAGGAGGACAGTTCACACCATAGGCAGTGGGAGAGGCCTCCAGGAGTTTCTGTACACATCCAGGTTCTGGATCTCACTAGTAGGATGGATGCTAACCCAGGGTGTGGCCTGACCTTCCGTTTTCCGCAGCACCTCCAGCAGGAAGCCACCTTCTTCCAGGATGCGCTCCTCGATGCTTCTTTTTCCCATGCCAAAGTTCCTCAGGATTTGGACAGAGAACCTTCGGAGGATCTTCCAGCGTTCTCCATCGGAGAAGGCAATGCCTTGGAAGAGGAAAAAGAATGGCAAATTCAATTGGCAACCACTCCCAAACCACGGCCCCTGAGTCATCTCTTTCTGCTCTACCAGGAGGAGGATTCAGTTTAGCATCTCCCTCAAGTCTTCCAGCAAGCCCTTCCCGACTCTTGGGACCAGGCCAGGTGCCTGCTTTAGGTTCTGTAGGACTCTGGCCTTTCCTCAGCCGATCACTCTGCCTCTGTATTCTCCTGTAAAGACCTGTCACTTTGAGGTGTCAGAAGGGCAGAGTAAAGACGCATTTTGTGTCAGAGTGACCTTTGAATTGTCACCAGATTTTGCTGATTGCTTATTGATCATTGAGTGCACAAATAAGAGAGATAAGAAAAATAAATACCTTGGGACACTGGGAACTCATCCTAGGACAGACGTGGTCTCTGAGCCTTTGCACAACATTTTGTGGAAGGGAGACTCTTCCCAACTTTCTAGATTTTTTGGTACTAGGATTGATTGAACAAGGGCCACACAGACACTAAGGCAAAGACTCTATCCTTTGATAGGCCCAGAACTGTCTTTCAAACAAAACAAAACAGAACAGAACAGAACAAAACAAAGCACAAAACAAAACACCTTTTGCTTTTGTTCTTGACAATGCCTTCCTATGTAACTCTGGCTGGCCTGAAATTCATTCTGCAGACCAGGCTGGCCTTGAACTTGTAAAGATTCCTGTAGGTCTGCCCACCAAATGCTGTGATTACAAGTGTATGCTACCACGCCTGACACTCTTTTCACTTTTATGAATACTATTAGACTGTTTCATTTATTTACTGGATGTGTGTGTGTGTACACAAAATATGTGAAGGTCTGAGTGTAACTAGCAGGAAGCATGCTTTTTCTTTCTACCATGTGGGTTGCAGGAATTGAACTCAGGTAGTCAGGCTTGGCAGCAAGCACCCTTACCTCCTGAGCCATGTCACTGGCCCCACACTTTATTATTTATACCAGCTGTCTTCCTTAGTTACTCTCCACATCTGTTTTATTAAAGCAACGCCTTTCACTTGAGTTCAGAGCCTGCCAATCCAGCATTATGTGCATCGGTTTCTTGCCTGCACATATGTCTGTGTGAGGGTGTCGGATTCCCTGAAACTGGAGTTACAGACAGTTGTGAGCTGCCATGTGGGTGCTGGAAATTGAATCTGGGTTCTTTGGAAGAGCAGCCAGTGCTCTTAATTGCTAAGCCATCTCTCCAACCCCAAGTCTTGGATTTCTTAAACGTTTTTTTTTTTTTAAATTTCTTTTGAAATAGTAAAGACTTAGCTGTTGAAGAACAAAAGATGAAGGAGATGGCTCAGCGGGTGTGGTGTTTGCCATGAAAGCATGAAGACCCGAGTTCTATTCCCACCACTAGGCGTGACCATGACTATTCCTGGTGTAGTGGTGTGAAGACAGGTGGAGGCAGACCCTGTCTCAAACAACATGCAAACAAACACCCTCTCCCCAGATGAGATGGGATCTGAAATGGGGGGATACCGATGTAGGCCTGGAAGAGATTGGTGAGACAAAGGTCAATAACTCGGCTACTTGACTGAGTGGAGGGTTGATGATGTGGTTGAGATACGGTAAGGATGGGGTGAGTGGATGTGGGGGTTGGTACGGGTGCTCAGTTCAAGGTTCGGGTGGGAGCTGGAGGTGAGGTAGATCCTACCTTCCTTTTAGCATTGCTTGTCTGCGTCCTTTATGAGGTCATTAGTGAGATCTGCAGCTCTGAATGTCATTGAGAGACAGCCGAGCCTTATTCCCTTCCTAGATATGCAAAAGGATAGAGGCTAGAGGAGATGGGGGCAGGCTTACCATTGCCCTTGGTGAAGTTGAAAAAGATGGGATATGAGCCACGGCCACTGAACTCCTCCCCTTTGTCCACAAGCGCCTCCTTCACAGTTTGATATCCGCTGAGGACTATCACAGGCCTGGGCCCTAGGTACACCGTGAACACCGACCCATAGTCCTTGCTGAGCTGGAGGTAGAAGAGAGAGTTTACGGGGGGCCCCGGTGGTCATGGCAACCCTTCCTGGCTCCATTGCCCTTTGCCAAAGACAAGTCCCCTGCACCTTGGTGAGGGAGGTCAGCAAGTCTTGGGAGCGGAGCTGCAGCAGGTTTCCCAGGATTGGGAGAGGTCTGGGTCCTGGAGGCAGCCGGCCCTTGCCCCATGAGCTGAAGGTCAGGGACAGAGAGATGACAGCCAGGAGGAGAAGCAAGATGGCTGTGCTCACACCATCCATAGCGAAGGCAGCTGCAGTGCCTGAAGGGTCAAAGTGGGAGAGTTAAGTGTGGGGTCCCTCTACTCACATTCTTCCGGAATTTTTCCTCTTTTGGGCCCAGGCAATGGAACAGGGGAGGAAGGGAGAGGCAGAGTGATGTCAGAGTGTTAAGAGGGAGAGGAGGAAGAAGGAAGGCGGGAGAAGGAAGGGTGTGTGAGGACACAGACAAATTGTCAAAACATAAACATGAGAAAGGAATGCAGAGACAGGTAGAGACAGATAGCTATAGGCACCCAAAGGAACAGTCATGACGTCGGAAACAGTGGAGTCTATGTCTTTTCTGTTTATATAGCTGTATTGTATCAACTACTAATATATCGTCTATTAACTATCTACTGATTGTCTACCATCTATCAATAATCCATCTAACAACTATTTATGTAACTATGTAACTATGTATCTATGTATCTATCTATGTATCTATGTGTCTATCTATGTATCTATGTATCTATCTTTCATTTATCTCTCTTCTGTCTTAAACTATCTACTAAGTCACTGTCTCTCACAAAAAGAAATAGCAAAAGATAGACACACAGAGATGAGTACAGACAGATAGAGAAAAATCACAGGAGAGAGACTGACAAGGGGAGAGAGGGGGGATTACAGAGAAAGAGAAAGAAGAGAGATGGAGTTGAAGAGACAAATACACTTTTTTTCCTGGTCTATTAAGACAGGGTCTCACACCGCAGCCATGCTAGTTTCAGATTCATTCCAGCTCCAGCCTCTTTAGTGCCAGGATTACAGGTCTACTATAGCTATCTCGGAGATCCACACCAAGGAACAGAGTCAGACTAGTCATAATGCTGCATGCCTGTAACCCAGTATGAGGGGAGGCAGAGGCAGGAAAATCATGAAAGGTTTTGAGGTTATCCTTATCTACATGGTGGGTTTCCAGCCAGTCAAGGGCCATGCTTCAAAACCTTGTCCCAAGAAGCAAAACAACAAAACGAAACAACCCCTTCAAATAAAAGCAATAATAAAACCTCAAACAAATGGGCTCAAAGTCAGACAAATAACAACAAAGAAACCAAACCAGAAAACACGAAACCGTCCAGAGATAGACACTTCAAAATAAAGGATCTTAAAAGACATGTATTCAAATGACACACATGATATTGCTGCTTGTCAAGTTAAAAAGAAGAAAAAAAATAGGGAATAAAGGATATGGGGATATGGAGAGAAAGAGAGAGAGAGAGAGAGGGGGCGGGGGGAGAGAGATTCCTAAAAGGGACGGGAGGACAGAAGGCATGGTCCACACAAGCTGAGATAGACATATAAGTCCCAAAATTAATTCTCAGAGCCAGAGCCAGCGACCTCTCTCGGAAGTCACCCCTCACCTATATCAGTATTCTGTAGCAATGTTCTGGAGATCTTGTGTGTGCTGCAGTGTGTGTGTGTGTGTGTGTGTGTGTGTGTGGGTGGGTGCCTGCTCTTAAGTTATATGTCCATGCTCCTCCTTTGCCCTGCCTTCTTTCCCGATTCTTCCAGTGATCTTACTCTCCTCCTACCATCCCATCATACCTTTCCTGTAGACCCTGGGCTCTCAGCCAGCTGGCATGGTGAGGTAAATGGGGCCACTCCTCTAGAACCCTCTGTCACTGGACTGGGTCCTCCTGGCTTGAAGGCTGACCTTAAATCTCCTCTGTGTGGACAGTGCTTGCTATTTGCCTTGGAATAGGGCAAAGGCTTCTCGACTCTGGGCCTGGATCTTGAAGAGAAGGTGGGGTTATAGGGTGTTGGCTAAAAAATTAATGGGTCAGGGAGGGAGTATTGTGGATCCAGTACTGGAGCCTGTCCTAGTGTGAGCTCTTCTGTTCTGTGTTTATGGGTTCAAGTCCAGCTTTTCCACCCTGGCCAGGAGGCCTTGTATAAGGCCCATCCCTCCGTGGTGAATCCTCGTTTCCGGGCATCTCTTTCATTGCATTCTTCTTGCAGTCCTGTGGTTTGTCTCTGAAATTCTTTATGACTCTTATTCTATCTCTCTCAGTCTGGCACTAAAATATCCTAAGAGACATGTATTAAAATGACACACAGGATATGGCTGCTTGTCAAGTTTAAAAAAGAAAAGAAAGAAAGAAATAGGGAATAAAAGGGAAGGAAAGATAGAGATACATTGTAGCCAAGGGTCTGGGAGACCCTTAGAAGTCTATCCAGCTTTGCTGTCCTTCTGGAGAGTGGGAGATGAGGTGCTTGGAGCCATCCTTTCTGTTTAAGATTATTTTAAAATTTTAATTATGTGTATGGATCTAGTGTGTGCATGTGAGTGCAGTGGCTTACAGAAGTCAGAGTCAGATCCCCTAGATTTAGAATTGTAGGCTGTGGTGAGCAGTGCTGGAACCAAACTTCGATCCTCTGTAAGAGTGCTTCAGGCTCTTAACCACCAAACCATCTCTCTAGTCTGGTCTTCTGTGGCTCAGAATGTCTTACAGTTTGCTATGTAGCCAAGGGTAACCTTGAACTCTGGAACTTTCAGTTTCACCTCTGGACTGACAGTATTATAGGCATGTACATTCACACCTGGTTTTGGGTGTTGGAGAGGATGGAACTCAGGGCTTCATGCATGGCAGACAGACACTCTACCAATGGAACAACTACACCCCTGGCCTGGCCTTTCTTTCTGTCTCCCAGTAAGTTCTAGGTTGTTATCTCTTCTTGTCTCTGTGGCTCATGCTTCTGTAACTGTGAATACATCGGGCTTAGGCTGAAGGACAGTTAAGGAGGAAGACAGAGCCACAGAAAAAGGACTCAAATCACACTCTCCCTTCCTCCCTGCCTTATATAAGGTCCTCCTTCTGCTCTCCTGAGTCACTGGCCCCAAACCCCCTACTACCCATGCCTGTTCTTGGCTCTTATCTTGGAAACTGGTCCAAGTTTCTCAACTTCTGTCCAGGTCAGAAGAATAGAGTGCCAAAACGAGAGTGGGCCAGAGTGAGGGAGAAATGTGTTGCGGTCTAGGGTCTGGAAGCCCTTGGAAGTGCACCAAGTTTCCTCCGTCCTGCTGGGAGGTGGTGGGAGAGGAAGCAATTCAATACTTTAGGTCTCAAGTACTCAGTGAGATGGGGGTGGGGCAGGTGGTATTGTTACAGCCCTGGAAAGGCTGGTTAGGGCTGGTCCTGGGAGAGGGGTGAAAACTTCCTTGTGGGATTAACCGCCTCCTGTTTCCCATGGCATCAGCTCCTACTTCTGGTGGGGAGGTGCAGTACTCAATCCACTCCAGTCTCTTGACTCTAAAACTGGTTAGAGAGGGATCCCAGGAGCTGGCCTCACTGGGGGAACACAGGATTCGTGAAGGGTTGTAAATTTTAGGAACTTCGTGTTCTCCTTCTGTTCTGACTTGCTGTGATGTTCCAAGCAGAGCTTGGATTCAAGTAGAGATATGCTTTAGTCTCTAAACTTGGTGCCATCGATATTTTGGGGGTAATAATTCATGTGCAAGGCTGTGCCATGTGTGGTAAGATGCCAGAAGCCATTTCTCCATCCGTCCGGTTGTGACTGGAACAAATGGCTTTGGAGATTCTTTCTCGTTTTCGTTTTACGTATTCGCTTTACATTTATGTTGTTTTATATGTATGAATGTTTTGCCTGTGTGCATATCTGTGGACCACATGCCTGCCTGCTGCCTGAAGCGGTCAGAAGAGAGTGTTAGTTAGTTTGTTTGTTTGTTTGTTTTCCGAGATAGGGTTTCTCTGTGTAGCCCTGGCTGTCCTGGAACTCACTCTGTAGACCAGGCTGGCCTCGAACTCAGAAATCCGCCTGCCTCTGCCTCCCAAGTGCTGGGATTACAGGCATGTGCCACCACCGCCCGGCTAGAAGAGAGTGTTAGATCTCCTGGAACTACAGCTGTGGATGATTCTGAACTGAACCAAGTCTTCTACAAAAGTAATCTCTCTAGTCCTAGGTGTGTTCTTTTCTTTCCTTTTTCTTGTTTGTTTGTTTGTTTGTTTCTTTTTTTTTTGATGCTGGAGATCAAATCCAAGGCCTTATGTATGCTAAACAAGAACCAACTGATAAAAGTTCTACCACTGAGCCACGCCCCCAGCCCCTCACTGGGGGATTCTAGGCAGGGGCTCTACCACTGAGCCACACCCCAGCCCCTCACTGGGGGATTCTAGGCAGGGGCTCTACCACTGATCCACGCCCCCAGTCCCTCACTGGGGGATTCTAGGCAGGGGCTCTCCCACTGAGCCACGCCCCCAGCCCCTCACTGGGGATTCTAGGCAGGGGCTCTACCACTGAGCCACGCCCCCAGCCCCTCACTGGGGGATTCTAGGCAGGGGCTCTACCACTGATCCACGCCCCCAGCCCCTCACTGTTAGGTTCTAGGCAAAAAAGTATAGTTACCAATGATGCACCCAGCCCATCACTGGTTGATTAGATTCATTCTTAATTTTTTAAGACTTTGAGGTAGATCCTTGGGTGATTAATTTAAGATTTCATGAATACTTATGTATTTGAGACAGGGTCTCACTGTGTAGCCTTGGCTGGGGTTGAATTTACAGAGATCTGTTTGTTTCTGTCTCCCATATGCTGGGATTAAAGGCATGCAGCACTTTGGTGCTTTGGCCTTAAAAATATTTATTTTAGCCAAGCATGGTGGCACATACCTTTAATTCCAATACTCAGGTGGTAGAAGCAGGTGAATTTCCATGACTTCAAGGCTAGCCTGGTCTACTGAGTGAGTTTCAGGACAGCCTGGGCTACATCCAGAGAAATCCTGTTTCCAAAAACAAAAACAAATAAAACAACAACAACAAATAAAACAAAAACAAAAACCCAAACCAAAACAAACAAACAAACAAACAAAAACCCAACCAACCAATCAGACCAAAACAAAACAAAAAACAAATCTATTTTATTATTTTTAATTTTGAGTGTGTGTGTTCACATGAATTCCAGTGTCTGTGGAGGCCCTAGGCATCAGATTTTCTGCAGCTGAGTTACAGGTGGGTTATGAGCTGCTGGCGGGTGTTGGGCACCACACTTGGGCCTCTGCCATGTACTTCTTTTATAAATAAATTTTTTTCATACACTATATTTTGATCATGTTTTTCCCCTCCCCAAATCCTTCCCAGATTCTCCCAACCTTTCTACCCACCCATCTTTATGTTCTTTCTTTTTCTTAAAAAATAATGACGAAAACTGAAGAAACAACCTTACCTTTTGACAAAACCCATAAAACCTAAAACAAAACAAACAGGCAAAAGAGCAACGAGACAAAAACAAACGCTGACAGACAAACAACCCCCTCCAACCCCCAAAACCCTCCAAAAGAAAAAAGAAACAAAAAGACCACAAAATTACAGTTGAGTTCCTTTCCTGTTTGACAACTATGGATTCCTTCGGCCCACCTTTCTTTCATCCTCAGTTGTGACAGAGAGCTTTGCTAGTTTGGATTGGTAGTTGTTTTCTTTTAAAACTTGGAATACATCCTTCTAAGCTGTTCTGGTCTTTGAAGTTTGAGCTGAATCATCAGTTGCTATTCTGATGACCGCGCTTGGCTTTTGTGCCTCTTCTGCCATTTTCTTTATTTCTGTTTTTTTCTTTCTTGCTTATTTTGAGACAGGGTCTCTCTAAGTCCAGGTCTGACCTGGAACTCACTATGTAGGCTGGTCTGCAACTCCGAGATCCACCTGCCTCTCCTCTTGAGCAAGTGTTGGGATAAAAGACTATACCATCATGCCTGGCCTCTTCTGCTGTTCAGTGCACACATTCCTTGTTCTGGTTCTGCGTATTTGGTGGTTTAGAACTGAAGTGTGATTCTCTCTTGCATATCCGGCTTGGCATCTTTTTCCTTGATGTTGGGGGAATTTTCTATGATTTTGTTTCGAGTGTTTTTTTATGCTTTAGAATGAGAATCTTCTACTTTTATGTCTGCATTTATTAGATTTGTTCTTTTCATAGTATCACCACTATTTTGCAAAGCCCTGGTCCCTTCTTCTTATTTTACTTTTATTCCTGTTGGCACAGTCTAACAACTTGCTAACTCTTCCGTTGTCGTCAGTCTCAGATCTCTCTCCTCTCTTCGGTCCGCTCTGGTGGTGAGGCTTTCTATGGAGCATTTGTTCAACTTACTCTTACTGTGTTTTCATCTCCAATACTTCAGTTTGGATTTTCATTAAGATTTTGAACTCTTTATCAAATTTCTCCTTTATATCTTGTATTGACTTCCTTATTTCATTCAGCTGGTTGTGTCCTTCTGGAATTCATTCTGGAGTTAATTTTCTTTTTCTTTTGAAAATTTCTTTGAGCATATTTATAATAATTATTTTTGAATTCTTTGAGATTCCATCTAAATCGTTCTTGCTGGAGGCAATTACTGTGGTATTGAAATTTTTGGAGGAATATATATATATATATATATTACATTTCTTGTGTTTTTCTGTTGGGACTTGGCTATCTGGAATTAGGTCATTGGTTGAATCTATTAATTAAAAATTTTTTAATTAAAATAACCATTATTATTTTACAGGCAGTATTTGCACTATTCAAGAAGAGCTCAGTTAGGGGCTAGAGTGGCTCAGTGATTAAGAATGTGTATTGAGGGCTGGAGAGATGGCTCAGAGGTTAAGAGCACTGACTGCTCTTCCACAGGTCCTGGGTTCAATTCTCAACAACCAAATGGCTCATAGCCATCTGTAATAGGATTAAATGCCCTCTTCTGGTGTGTCTGAAGACAGTAACAATGTACTCACATACATGAAATAAATAAATAAATATTAAAAAGAAAAAAGAAAATCAATTATCTTAAAAAAAAAAAGAATATGTATTACTCTTGCAGAAGATCCAAGTTCAGACCCTGGCACATGTTAGCAGGCTTACAACTGCCCAACCTCAGCTCCAGGAGACTCCACAATCACTCTGAACTCTGAGAACACCTGCACTCACATGTGTGTACATGTGTGCATACACACACAACACACACATAAACACAACACAACATACACACAAACCACACACACAACACACTCACAAACACACACAAGCACACACACATACATACGCATAAACACACACAAACACAAATATACACAAACATGACTCCACCACTTCTGGACTCCGAGACCACCTCTACTCACATGTGTGTACATGTGTGCATTTGCAGGTACACACACAAAACATACACCCAGAAACACACACACACACACTCACAAACACATAAACACATACACAAAACATATATACAAACAATATACACCCAAATACATACCCAAACACACATGCATATACACACACAAAACATACACACACATAAACACATACATGTAAACACACACACACATTAAACACACACACACATAAATACATACACACACACACAATTTAAAGAAATGTTTGAAAACATAAGGGACTAGATTGGAGGTTTATGGTGTTATATTCCTCGCCTAGAATGGTTGTTGGGGTCCCAGACACAACTCTCCAATGCTAATTTGCTGTTAGAATAATATCTGTAAAACCAATGACGACCAGAGGCCAGGTACACAGTGACACTCCAGTAACAAGTGATCAAATTGAATCACTCTTTGAGTGCCTGGCAGGCATTTTATGATGTAAAGGGTTGCTCATTGTAGTGTGTGCACTGTCATTTGGGTTGCTTTAATTATGAGTGAAGAGACAACAGCCAACAGAAAGAAAGAAAGGGGAGGGGGAGCTGGAGAGATGGCTCTGCTCTTCCAGAGGACCTGGGTTCAATTCCCAGTACCCACAATCGGCCATCTGTAACTCTAGTTCTAGGGAATCTGCTGCCCTCTTTTGCCCTTCAAGGTCAAGTACACATAGTGCACAGTATATGCAGGGAAAACACTCATGTTCATAAAAAACAATTTAAAAAGAAAGAGAAAAGCTCTATCAACAATACAAAATTCTAAACCCAACCCAAACCCCAAACCAATAAAAACTCTTATCTCAGTGGTTCTCAAACAGTGGTCTCGACCCCTTTGGGAGTTGAATGACCCTTTCACAGGTGTGGCATACCCGCTACCCTGCATATCAGATGTTTATGTCACGACTCATAACAATAGCAAAATTAGTTACGATGTAGCAGCAAAAATAATTTTAATGGTTCGTGAGCATCACAACATGAGGAGCTGTATTAAAGGGTCACATCATCAGGAGTGTTGAGAACCACTGCCTTATTGTAGGGCTTCAGATTAGTATCGGGGTAACAGAGAAAAGGTGGGTGAGGTGAAGATGTGGGTAGGAGTTGAAGGGACGAAGGAGAGAGTGGTAGGTGGGAATGTAATTTGGTGGTAGAGCATGAGCTTAGCATGTAGAAAGCCCCGAGGAGGGGGATAGAGAGAAGGGAGGATGGGGATGGGAAGGGGGAGGGAGAGGAGGGAGGAGGAGGGGGAGGAAGACATGAAGGAAGGCAGACAAACAGTTGTGAGCTAGAGGTCCCTGCTCTGTGCTTCCCTGCCTGGCTTTCACAATCTTACACACCTACCTTGTCCTCCACAAGTAGGGAGAAAGGTGAAGCCACCTGCAAATTCTTATAGTTAGCTTTATGAAACATTGCAGACAAAACCCACACCTGAAGGCTGACTGAAAATGATGAGGTAAAGAAATATGCTTAAACAATGTCTTCTGTCTTGTTTAGCTCTCAGGAGCCTGAGGTACAGATCACAAATCTGACCATCCTATATTCTTCTTTAGAAGGAATCAGGAGAGAGAGAGAGAGAG
>NW_021604904.1:94185-104864 GCF_004785775.1 Grammomys surdaster | reverse complement strand
ACACACAGACACACACACTCACACACTCACTCACACACTCACACACACAGACACACATACACACACACTCACACACACTCACAGACACATTCATACACACACACAGACACACAGACACACACACTCACACACTCACTCAGACATTCACACACTCACATACACATTCACACACACACAGACACACAGACACACATACACACATACACACACACACACACACACACACACGCTCACACATTCATACAACCTCTTATGCTTCCCAAATACTCCTGGGTCTGGGCCATCTACTGGAATGTGGCTGATCTTACCCGGGGCCACACATCCTTAACAAATAAACTGACTCCTATCTCCTAGGAGCTGCCAACCGCCCATTACACCTCAGTTAGAGGCGGGAGGAGTGGGGTCATGGCTGTCTTCCTCTTTCATGTTTGACTGTTGACCGGTTTGGTCTTGTACAGGTGTCATGATCTCCTGAGGGCAGCAGACTTGTCAAGCCCAGACGATATTGTGTTGCTCTGGCCCTCCCTGACCTCAGGCTCCTGTAATCTTTTGTCATCTCTTCTACAAAGGTCTCTTAGCCTGGGGTAGGGACTGCCGGATTTGCGGGGTCTGCGGGGTCTGCGGGGTCTACGGGGGCTGCAGGAGCTGCGGGGGCTGCGGGGGCTGCGGGGGCGTGGCTTAGAGATGTCCTATTTGCAGCAGACCACTTCGCTGACACTCTCCTGCACTTTGACCAGTTGCGAGTGTTTTATTACCCGTCCCTCATCCATTTTTTTTTTCTTTCATTGCTCAGTTCTGGGGTAGGATTGCCAGCGTTATGCAAGCGAGATTACCAGAACTCTTTGTCTTGCAAAACTGACATCTGGTACTGCTTAAAAAAGATTTCCATTTCTCCCTCTCTCTTCAGCCCGAAAGCAATCATTCTGTGGTCTGTCTATATGAATTTCACTGCTCTAGTAAGTGGAATTATATAGTATCTGTCTCTTTTGAGGGTTATGTTATGTCTCTAAGTGTTTTACTTGTGTGTCTCTATGAATCTGTCTAGTTTAGAAGAGGGTGTTAGATCCCCTGAGACTGAAATTGCAGACAGTTGTGAGCCACCACATGGATACTGGGAAATGAGCCTGACCCCTATCTGAGATGGCTCTTAACTGTTGAGCCATCTTTCCAGCTTCTGTCTTTAATTTTTGAACAGAGCCCCATGTAGGCAAGGCTGGCCTTGAATTCCACATCCTTCCTCTACCCCCACCCCCCTTCTTCCTCCGGCTCCCCCCCCCATCTCCTGTGTGTTGCCGAGTTTCGTAGATACTTTTTTTTTCTTGGGCAGGGCAGAGAAAATTCCTTTCTACTTTTAGATTGTGAATTAAAAACATATTTTTATTTTATGCTTTTCCCGTGTTTATGTCTGCGACACCACTTTCATGCAGTGTCTGAGAAGGCCAGAAGAGGGCGTCAAATCCTTCGGAGCTAGAGTTCTGACGGTTGTGAGCTGCCATGTGGATGCTGGGAACTGAATTCCAGTTTTCTGCATGAGCATCAGAGTCATCTTTCCCAGCCCCCAATTAGGGATTTTTTTTTTTTTATAAGGGGTGGAAATTGGAGTTTTTGGTCAGATGTTTTCATTAGTGTGTTGTTGATTGAACAAAGGGTGACCAGATACCCATTCTGTTACTAAGTCCCCACTCTTGGTTTATGAGTCAGGGGCTCACTAGCCCAGGCTAGTCTTGAACTTATGACCTGCCTGCCATGAATCCTAAATACTTAGATTGTAGGCATTCATTACTTGGCTTCTTGTTATTGCTATTTTTACTTTTTTCTTTTTCTTTTTTTTCTGGGGTAGGCTCTTAACAAATTGCCTAGGATGGCATTAACTTCTCACTGCCCCTGCCTCAGCCTCCCGAGTGCTGGCCTTGTACCTCACACTCCCATTCTTCATGTTTTAAAGAATTAATTTTAGTTTTTTTTTTTTTTGTTTTGTTTTTCGAGATAGGGTTTCTCTGTGTAGCCCTGGCTGTTCTGGAACTCACTCTGTAGACCAGGCTGGCCTCGAACTCAGAAATCCGCCTGCCTCTGCCCCCCAAGTGCTGGGATTAAAGGCATGTGCCACCACCGCCCGGCTTCATTTTTGTTTTAACTATGTGTATGCTTGTGCCTGTGTGTGACTGTATGCGTGAAGAGGTGTCAGATCTGCTGGAGCTGGAGTTATAGATAGTTGTGAGCTGCTGGGGTTGGGGGTGGAGGGGGTGTTGGGAATTGAAACTTGGTCCTCTGTAAGAGCAGCAAGTGTTCTTAACAGCTGAACCATCTCTCCAGTCCCTATTTTCATTTTTAAAAATGGTTTTAAAAATGATTTATTTATTTATTTTATGTATATGAATCCTCTATCTGCATGTACACCTTCGTGCCAAAAGAGGGCATCAGATCCCATTACAGGTGGTTATGAGCCACCACATGGTTGCTGGGAATTGAACTCAGGACCTCTGGAAGAGTAGCCAGTGCTCTTAACTACTGAGCCATCTCTCCAGCCCCTCCCTACTTTGTTTTTTCTTTTTGAGACAGAGTTTTGCTAAGTAGTCCAGGATAGCCTCTAACTGACAATTCCCCTGCCTCTGCCTCCCAAGTGCTAACAAAAGCAGGCGTGTGATACCTTTAGGAACATTGGAACTTAGGATGGTAATAAGAGATGTAGACGTAGGTTAGGTCACACAATCAAAAGCATGCTTAACAATTTCTAAGCATTTAAATCTAGGCATAAGGGTTACACGCCTGAAATTTCACACTGAGGCTCAGAAGTTTAAGGTTTGACTGGGTGACATAGTGAGTTCAGGGTCAGCCTGGGCAACTTAGCTAGATCCTATCTGAGACTAGGAAGAACAAGGGTAGAACACTTACCTATCATGTGTAAAGCCCTGGTTTTAATGTCTAGTACTGCAAATGTTTCTCCTTAAGTGTTTGATGTTTGCTATTTTTTCCTGTTAATTTTGTATTTTTAAGTTTTTTCTTCTTATTTTTATTTCATGTTTGCATTGTTCAAAATCTGTGCTACCTGAATTATTCTGTCAACGCTTATTAGAGTTTCTATTTTAATTTGCTTAATGGCTAATTGTGAAAAATAAAGAAGGTTCTCTAATTAAAACTTCAAAACCTGGCTGGAGATGTAGCTCAGTGGTGAAGCCCTCGCCTGGCACAAAGCCCTGCTTTAACCCTTAGGAGCACACACACACTCATGCACGCATCCACACCACACAATCCACATACTCACGCACTCATACACACCACACAATACACACTCACGCACTCATACACACCACACAATACACACACTTACGCACTCATACACACCACACAATACACACTCACGCACTCATACAAACCACAAAATACACACACTCACGCACTCATACACATATCCACACAAGCACACATTCACTGACACGTGCACATTCACACAAGCACACACACTCACTGACACACGCACATTCACACAATACGCACACTCATGCACTCATACACACCACAGAGTACACACTCATGCACTCATACACACCACACAAGCACACACTCGTGCACTCATTATACACACCACACAATACACACTCATTCACTCATACACACCACACAGCACACACATGCACTCATACACACCACACAAGCACGCACTCACTGACACACGCATTCACCCAAGCACACAAATATACATTCACACACAAACACACACATATTCACACACGCTCACATGCTCACACACAAGTTTTAGAGTCTTGAATGATGCCTGCCCATGATCCTAGCAGAAAGAAGGAAGAGGAGGAGGACAAGAAAGAAGAGGAGGAGGCTTCAGCTTTGGCAGCTGGGTTGAGAGTTCAAGGGCAGCCTGAGCTACCGTGTAAGTTCCTGTTCAAAACAAATAAAGAAAAACAAAACCCAAACAAAACCAACCAACCAACCAACCAACCAACCAACCAACCAACCAACCAGACAAACAAACAAAACTCCAAAAACTCCAAACAACCGAAAGGCAGCCAATTAAATAAAAAATCCTGCTTGTTGTTCTAGAGCGGTGAACTGGATCAATACCTCTTTTTTTTCTTTACTAATTTAAAATTTTTTATTTTGTATTTTTTGGGTTAAGATATACAATTCAGACTTGGGTTCTTTTATTTGTATCTAGCTCCTCAATTGGCCTGGAAATAGCCTAACTGTTTATTCTTAGCAGTTACCTTTAACACTGTAAACATTTCATTAGAGGATAACGTTTGCATTTCCCTGAGATGCTGGTGAGTTTCTTGGTTCTGAATCTTTGGTGGCCTTAGGGTGAGGCCCTCAGTTCATCTGGGACTTGACACAGGGACATTGCCATCACCCCATTTGCTTGGTGTCTGGGTTCTCTTGCATCCATGCTGCCCTCAAGACCAATTGTGAGTTTATAAAGAATTCATGGAGAGCCGGGCAGTGGTGGCGCACGCCTTTAATCCCAGCCCTTGGGAGGCAGAGGCAGGAGGATTTCTGAGTTCGAGGCCAGCCTGGACTACAGAGTGAGTTCCAGAATAGCCGGGGCTATACAGAGAAACCCTATCTCAAAAAAAAAAAAAAAATGTGACACCTCATGGCACGGGGGGGCAATTAAAACGGCTTAATCCCCCCCCCCCCCCCCGTTAAAGCAGCTGGGATAATATTTGGGCTTGGCTTGTTTGCGGAAGCCTTGGCTAATGTCAATAATGTGTGCATGGTGGCTCTGTAGGGTGGCGGGGGGCGGTGGGGGGAGGGTGGTGGTGGTGGTGAAGGGATTAGCTTTGGTGGCTGGTGGTAAGCCAGAAGGAGGTTCCTTGTCTTCTGTCCACCTGCACTCCTGCCCAGACAAGAAAGAGGAAGCAAAGCGAGAAGAGTGTGAGGAGTCTGGTAATGACACAGACTGTGTTCTTTGGGACGAAATGAAATAGTGCTGAGTTATTATGCTAGGCGCTGTGGCGAGTCTCAGTGTATTTAGGAGGCAGAGGCAAGTGCATCCAAGTTATAGGCCAGCATGAGCTAGTCTTTAGAAAATATTGATTTGGCTTTCATTTGATCTCTCTCTCTCTCTCTCTCTCTCTCTCTCTCTCTCTCTCTCTCTCTGTGTGTGTGTGTGTGTGTGTGTGTGCGTATACCTGCACAGAGGCCAGAAGACAGAGTCAGACTCCTGGAGCTAGAGTTACGGGCAGTTTGGAGCTGCTTGACCTGGATGTTGGGAATTGAACTCCAGACCTACAAGAGCAGCAGCAAGCGGTCTTTCTCAAGTGCATCCAAGTTCTAGGCCAGCATGAGGTAGTCTTTAGAAAATATTGATTTGAAAATATTGAGATGGTCTGAACCATCTCTCTTGCTCCGTGACCGTCTCTCTGAAAGAGTCTCATGAACAGTGCTTGACCTGTGGGTAGCACCCAGCACACTCAGTTGTTCCAGTCTCTGCAGTCACTGGCATTTCCAGAGTTTTCAGTACAGAAAACATATGTTTGACTTTTATTGAAAAGCCAGGCTTGTCAGCATTCCCACAGCTACATGAGGAGTCATGCAGAACCCCAACAGAAGTCTACACCTCATCTCCCTTGAGCCCTAGGGATGCCAGAGACTTTGGTTGAGAGTCACGTTTGGCTCTGTTGCTGAATAGACTGAATTATACTGGTTTGAACAAGTAAGATCTTGGGAGCTGGAGGGTGATCTCTCCAGTGTTGTTTGCAGACTCGCCCTCCTTGTGTTAGCTTTTGGGCTAGAGGGATTAACCTTTTTCTCTCTTCTACTCCACCTGACTTTGGGTGGCAGTTTGCCAACCATGAACCTTCCCTTCCAAACAAAACAAACTTCAAACAAGCGGGCTCCACCATCTCCTCCTTCTCAAGCTGTGGCTGCAGATATTTACCATGATGGGTGGAGATAAATCTCAGCGTCTTTGGAGAGACTCACTTCCACAGAGAGGTCATGGCGTTGCCTGTGAATATGAGTGCACAGTGATCTCAGCTTCTAAAATTTTAGGTGTTTCTGATTTTAATAGCAGGGGCATTTGAGATGCTCAGATTCTTTAAACAATGTATTATTTCATGATTACACACACACACACACACACACACACACACACACACAGAGAGAGAGAGAGAGAGAGAGAGAGAGAGAGAGAGAGAGAGAGAGAGCTTTGAGCACATCTTCTCTATCCCCTCCCCTGGTATACATCCCCACCCATCTTTTTTTTTTTTTAAAGATTTTTTTTTTATTATTATTTTATGAGTACACTGTCACTGTCTTCAGACACACCAGAAGAGGGCATCCGATCTCATTACAGATGGTTGTGAGCCACCATGTGGTTGCTGGGATTTGAACTCAGGACCTCTGGAAGAGCAGTCAGTGCTCTTAACAGCTGAACCATCTCTCCAGGCCCTCCCATTTTCTTTCAAACTATCTTCCTCCTACTCTCATGTTTGTGTATGTGCACATGGGCAAATGTATGTATGAGAGAGAGACAGAGAGACAGAGAGACAGAGAGAGAGAGATGAAAGATATGGGTGGAGTTATTTATTTTAGTAGGCACAGCTTACCAAAGACTACATCACTGAGGTGACTGTAGCTTCTCAGGGAGCGTGGGATCTTACGACCCCACCCCCATCCATGATGGACTGCTGACAGACCCAGTCGAGTGCCAGTCTTGTTCAGGAAGCTGCTGTTGCAGTGACCGCTTGGCTATGGTGGCTGTGTCATGTGCAGAAGATGGGTTTCAGAGCACTCTTTCTGGTTCCTTGGTTCTTATATTCTTTCCAGTTCCTCTTTCGAAATGTTTTCTGAGTTTTGCAGGTGCTGAGGGACGTGCTCCATTTATGGCTGAGTGCTCAATAGTAACTTACTGTCTCTGCATTAGCATGTAGTCATTGCGTAAGTGATGGGTTTCATTATGACAGCTCTTTCTTACAAATGTTTTTCAGCCCTCCACCATGTGTATTTCTGGCCAAGAGAGAGTGTTGGCAGCCCAACTTGAGACCTCTGCAAGAGGAATGAGTTGCTCTTAACCACCGAGCCATGTCTCTAGCCACTGGGATATGTTTATATATAATTTTTTAAATTTTGGATTTTTTTTTTGTGTGGGTGGAAGGTCACTGGACTTGTTTATACCAATATCACCAAGCACATGAGTAACAATGTGCTATACTTTTAAGGAGGGGATCAGAATGTTGCAGCTCCTTATAACCATATGGAGCTAGTGCTGTGTATATTGCAGTGACACTAGGTGTGATGGCTAGCTTTAATTGCCAACTTAACTCAACCTAGAAACAATTGGCAAGAGTCTCAGTAAAGGGTTGTGTGTGTTTGGGCTGGCCTGTGGGGCATGTCTGTGGGGAATTATCTTAATTAAGTTAACTGATGTAGGAATTCTAGCCCACTGTGGGTGGCACCATTCCCTAGGCTAAGGGGTCCTGAACTGTACAAGAGTGGAGAGATTGAGTTGAGCACAGGGCAGCAAGTGGACATGAGTGCACACATACCTGTCTGCTTTTGACTGTGGTTGTGTTGTGGTCAGCTGTTTTACGTTCCTGTAATAATGGATGGTAACCTGGGATTGTAAGCTCAAACAACCTTTTTTTTTCCCCTCTTAAGTTGATTTTTTTTTTTTTTTTTGGGTGAGGGTATTTGATCACAGCATCGTAAACAGAACTAGCACACAGGCCTTCCAAATCCTAGCAGAGTAACTCCATTTCAGCGCAAACCATCACTTGGCTGGTCTAGTTCCTAGACTGCAGCAAAACAAGCCTCCCTTTCCACAGTGTTTACTGAGATCAGCAGAATCCCTGACAAGGGAAGGGGTGGGGTGCGCACACGCAGGACGTTCCCAGTCTATTCTGCTCTGGTGTTGTCTGATCCCAGAGTCATCTATACTGTTCTAACACTAGGCAGCACCCTGAGTCCAGAATTGCATAAATTTTAATGTCAACTTAGTGCTATATAAAGAGGGGCTTGGTAAGCTGGGAGTTGGGGATGGAGGAAATATTATTTGTGTCTGCAGTCGTTCCATAATAAACTCATTTTACTCATCAAGAGGATTCCAAAATAAGTCATTCTTTGGGCTGTAAATGCTGCCCCAGTTCGAGAAAAAAATGTTAATTTTTACATTTCTCCAAAAAGAAAATGTGACAAGACAGTGTTTTATTCATGAAATGTCATCATGTGGTACACACTGATTACTGTGACAGGCCGATCACGGTCAATCTAGATGGTAAGATACTATTGAAGTCTTTCGACATTTCTCCACTTTTCTGTATTGTCACAGTACAATGTTGGGAAGAGTGGATGCCTGTATGACTCTTAAAGAGATAGTTGATTCTTTTAGGAGATGTTGCGGCCTATGATTTATTAAAATCATCGAGCTGAGATGGCACTGGAATCTGGCGGGAGGGTGTGGCAAAGTCTGACAAAGACTTTCTCTCTAGAGGTTCTGCAATCAGCAGTTTTATGATCTCACGTGGCAGAAATGTAACTTAAATGAGTGTAAGCAGGAATCATATGGGGCAGGTCAGGTGGACATGCGGATTCATGTATATATACATTTATACATATATGTGTGTGTATAATATATTGTCTAATATATGCAGAGGGAATATTTTGTGTATTGTGTGGATGCATCATCTGTCAAGTAAGAAGCCCACGGCCTATGGCTTAGGCAGGAAATAGAAGCTGAGACATCTGGGAGGCAGAAAGAATTCTGGGATAGAGCCAGGGCAGGAAGATCGGCCTGGGAAGACGTGAGGAGACAAACACGTGACACCTGAGCGCAGGTAACCAACACGTGTCAGAACGTAGGTTAGAGTAAATGGGTTATAGTAAGTTATGATCTAGTCAGAGAAGAGCCTAGCTGTATGGCCAAGGTATTTGTAAATGTATTTTGAGTCTGAGTCTTATTTCTGGGAACATGGACCTGGGAGGAAGAACCAGGATCTAGCTTCTATGGATATATGTGTTTGAGAACAAGTATCTACATAATACAGGCTGGCCTCAAACTCCTAATCCTCATGCCTCAGATTTCTGAGTGCTGTGGTGGTGGCACACACACACACACACACACACACACACACAGATAAACCACACACATGCATACACATGCCACACACACACACACACACACACACAGAGTCACACACCACATACATAGACAGATACATAGACAAATCACACACACAGACACACACTTATACACACTTACACACCACACATATACAAACATACACACATAGACACCCCTACACACATGTGCACATATTACACACACAGACACACCTACACACATGCACACATCACACATATACATACACACATAGACATCCATACACACATGTGCACATACCACACACAGACATACACACAAACACCTACACACACACACACACACACACACACACACACACACACACAATTGAAGCCCATTTTTTTGTTTTTTGTTTTTTGGAGACAGGGGTCCTTTGAAGCCGACATATAGGAGGCAGAGGCAGTCAGATCTCTGTGAACTTAAGGGCAGTTAGGGCTACACAGGATAGCTTGTTTCAAAACAAGATCAAAAATAAAGGAAGGGGGAGAGGCATCAGGGGAGGGGCATCAGGGGGAGGGGAGTTTCTTGGGAAGAAACTGAGTGGGAACAGGTAAGAGAGGGCACTGGAGGGTGAGTTTCATCAACATATGCAAATGTGTGAAACTGTCAAAGAAGAAGTAAAACCATTAACCACAAACTGAGGGAGGCAGAGGGCTTCTCCCTGGGGTTTGGAGCACAGCTGCAAGCTGATGGAGCACTGGTACCCTCTAGTTTGCTGAGGAACTTAGGAGGCCCAGGCTCTCTGTTAGGCTCTCTGTTAGGCTCTCTGTTAGCCTCTCACTTCTCTGCCTGGTCAGTGGGAAAGGCAGTACCAAAATGGAGGCCCCAGCACAGATCTGGAAGCAGTTAGAACTTGTTTACAGAGCTGATTGATAAGACATACAGGGCCCCAGGGAGGCAATGACTTCACCGTTGACTTTATTTGTTGCCTGTAGAACTAGAGATGAGAGAGAAAGTCGGGCTGACTCTACTCTGGGCACTGGTCTAATCTCCTTGCCTCTGAGACTTAGCAGGATCTCTCTCTCTCTCTCTCTCTCTCTCTCTCTCTCTCTCTCTCTCTCCCTCTCTCTCTCCCTCTCCCTCTCCTCTCCACCCCATCTCTCTGTGTCTCTTTCCCTCCCTTCCTCTATCCCACCCTCTTTTCTCTCTTTGTCTCTGAGATTTAACTTTCTTCTCTCTTCTTCTCTTCCTCTTCTTCATCTTCCCTTTTCTTCTAGAATTTTCTTATTTTCACTTATGTTTGTGTTCATGTGTGTCTGAGTGTGGGTGTCTTCAGAGGTGGATCCCTGCTGGAAATGGAGTTACTCCTGGAGGAGAGTTACCCGTGTGGAAACTGAACTGAGGCCCTCTGGGACAGCAGTCTACGCTCTTAATTGCTGAGCCATCTTTCCATCCCTGAGACTTAGTTTCCTCACTTATACAATGGTGAGAAATTTCAGACTCCATAAACAGCAGTCTCAGAACTCCGGAGGCCGAGGCAGGAGGATCGTGAGTTTGCAGCCAGCCTGGGCTATGTGGCAAGATCCAGTCTCATAAAACCCAACCCAACCCAACCCAACCCAACCCAACCCAACCCAACCCAACC
>NW_021604904.1:81956-94175 GCF_004785775.1 Grammomys surdaster | reverse complement strand
CCCAACCCAACCCAACCCAACCCAACCCAACCCAACCCAACCCAACCACCCCGAACAACAGAAAACTTCCAATAATAGTAGATGTGAGGTACGGTGGCTACTCTTGAAGCACTAAAGAAAGAAAAAAGAGGGAAATTGTGTCTTGAGTGTATAACATTTCAAGAATCTCTTATTTTATCACTGCAGTGTGAAACTAGACGCAGCTTAGTTGAGTATGTTGAAACATTACAGTGGAAGATAATGCTACAGTTGTATTATTTTCTTTTTACCTTTAAATTTTTACGTATTTATTATGTTTCTCCCTTTTTATTATGTGAACTGATGTGTTTCAGGTATTTTTATATCATTTTGCTTATTTATTTATTTATTTAGATAAAGTGTCTCTGTGCACTCCTGTTTAGTCTGGAGCATACTATGTAGACCAAGCTGACCTTGAACTCAAAGAGATACTTCTGCTTCTCAAGTGCTGGGATTAGAGGTGTGTGTCACCACACCCAATCTGGAGATGAATTAAGTTATATTTTGTGTATGGGTGTTTTGCCTTCAATGTATGTAAGTGCTTATGGTGGTTTGAATATGTTTGGCCCAGGAAGTGGCACTATTAGGAGGTGTGGCCTTGTTGGAGTAGATGTGTCCTTGTTGGAGGAAGTGCGCCACTGTGGGGGTGGGCAATGAGACCCTCTTCCTAACCACATAGGAGTCAGTCTTCTCCAAAGCCTTCAGATGAAGATGTAGAACTCTCAGCTCCACCTGTACTATGCCTGCCTGGATGCTGTCGCGTTCCTACCTTGATAATGGACTGAACCTCTGAACCTGTAAGCCACCCCCAATTAAATTTTTTCCTTATAAGAGTTGCCTTGGACATGCTGTCTGTTCACAACATAAGACAGTACCCATAGAAAGTAGAAGAGGGTGTTGGATTCCCTAATACTGGAGTTACAGACAGTTGTGAACCCCCAGGTGGGTTTTGGGAATTGAATCTGGGTCCTCTGGAAGAGGTTATGAGCATTCTTAACCATCTTGTCAGCCTGCCTTTGTTTTTGTTGATTCTCTTCCTTGATCTGTTTGCCAACTCCTACTAGCTCCCTTTCTGCCTGCGTTAGTCCCCGGTGTCCCCCCTTTTCTTCCTCATTATTTCTCCTCTTTTAAGGCCCCAGTTCCTTAAAGCCTCTTTTCCTCTTCATTGTTTCTTCCCTAGGTTCCTGATCTCCACAAGCGCCACACACATATGAAAATTAGAGTCCAGCCTGTGAGTTATTGGTGTTTGTTTGTCTTTGTGGGTCTGAAATGTTTTGCTCCGTGTAATAATTTCCAATTACACTTAATTTCTGCAAATGTCAAGATTTTCTTCTTTTTCTTTAAACAAAACCCATTAAATTTTTCTGAAAATTTTATATTTATTTGTGTCTGTATGTGTGCAAGTATGTGTTTGTATGTGCGTGGGCACATGTGTTATGACACATATGTGGTGGTTAGAGGGTAATTTGCGGGACCTGGGTCTCTTTTTTTCACTGTGTAGTTCTTAGGAATGGAACTCAGGTCATCAGGCTTGGTGCCAAGTGTCTTTACCTGCTGAGCCAACTTACTGGCCCACCCAGTGATCTCAATCGATCAGATTTTGATTATCACCAACAGTCATTAGACTCCCGATACTGAAATACCTCTGTACCGATGTTTTCCAGACACAGGGCTAGGGAGATGATTCCGGGTAAATTGCTCTTTGCAAATATGAAGACTGAACTTGGGTAAATGCTGGGTGTTCAGGGCAGCCCACTGGCACTTCAAGTGCTCAGGAGGCAGGAGATCCCCAGAGCAAGCTGGATCGCTAGACTAGCCAAATTGATGTGTTCTGGGTTCAGTGAAAGACTTTGCCTTAGTAAAATAAAGTGGAGAATGATCAGGGTTGGAGCGAACTCATCGGTTAAAAGCATTTCTGGACCTGAATCCAGTTTCCAGCATCCATACTGGGCAGCTCACAATCTCCTGTAACTGGAACCCTAGGGGATCTGATGCCCTCTTCTGGTCTCTGTGCATATTTACACTCATGTGGAACACACACACCCACACACACAAAAATATGAAAGAATCTTAATTGAGGAGAACAGTGGATGACAACCACTGGCTTTCATGTACATACACACACATGGGCACACCTACCCACACTTACACATATGCCCATGCACATGCATTTACCCACATGCATACCCCTACACACACACACACACACACACACACACACACACACACACACACACAAACCAAAAACAAAAGGAATATCAGACTTCTCGACAGAAAGTGCAGGTGGTCCAACTGGAGTATTGGTTGAGTTCTGATCTTATTAAGAAAAACAAGACACAGGTTTAATGTTTCTCAACACCCCCCCCCAACCCACCCCAACTTGCTAGAAGAGAGCCAACAACAACATCTAATCTGTTAACACTCATTAGAAAATGTTTGAAACCTGAGCTCTGTGGTTTGTTATAAAACAGGCAGTGGTGTTTTGGGGTTTGAATTTCTTCCTGCTTGGCCTTTGTTACCTGTCTGCAGACTGGGGAACAGGACACAGAGGGAGTGGGGTATACGGGGGGAGGACAGAGGGTGAAGGTGGGGAACACAGCAGAGCACAGCCCTTAGGGCTAGATGGAGGTGCAAGCTAGATCTGTGCTGGATACGTCTACTTGTTAGTCAAACCAGGGTGAGGAGCGTGTAGCTCCATGGGAGACAGCATCATGGGAGATAGAAGAAAGACAGGGAGAGAACGGGATGGGAGAGTGAGAGAGAGCCAGCTATCACCCCCAAGGTGGGCCCTCAGGGACCCATTCCCTTCTAAAAGGTCCCACCTCCTAAGTTTTCATCCTCTCCCAATAGCCTGTCATATTATGAATTCATCAATGGATTAACCCATGAAGCAAAGTGCCATGGTCCACTTCCCACAACTCCATCTTTGAATACTGTTGCCTTGGGAACCAAGCCTTTTCCCCTTTACTTTTTAACTAACATATATTAACTGTATATAAAAGCAGGTCTATTATTTTTTATGTAAAAACTTTTAAATTGTTTTTATTTTATGTGTATGAGCATTCTGTTCCCATGTACCACATGTGTGCCTGGTGTTCATAGACGCCAGAAGAAGGCATTGGATCCCTAAGACTTGAGGTATAGATTGGGAGAGGATTCAGCGTGGCCTCAGCCATCATGTGGATGCTGGGAATTAAACCAGATCCTCCGGAAGAGCAGCTGATGCCCTTAGCCGCAGAACCATCTCTCCAGGACGCTCATTTTGATATTTTCATAAATGTGTGCAAAGAATTACTTGACACCATTACTCTCTCTTGTCCTCTTCCAGTGATTTCCTTCCTCTTTCTAACCAGTCTTAGGGAATCAAACTTTTAACACGTAGGCCTTTGGTGGAATGTTCTAGATCTAAACTATGTCAGCGTGCATTAGAGGTTCTATGTAGTCATCACAGGGGTTCCTGTGTGTGTTCACAGATAAGCAGTAAGGGAACCAGGAATGTAAAACACACAGGGTTGTTTCTTTAAAGGAAGAGATGAACAATCTGCTGTGTGGCTAACAACCTGGTGACCTTAGTGCTGTCCGTGTGGTTGAGGCCACACTGAATCTTCCCCAAGACCCTCATCATGAACTTCTTCTTTTGCGTGGACGTACTGACCTCATCTATATGGAAGATGTCACATGTACTTTACAAAGAGTTCCAGTGAAGTCAATCTTAAGGTTTATTGTGCACATGGGACTGAATTAATTATCATCAGGAAAAATTTCAACAAATTCTGCTGGGCTTAAATAGCCTAAAATAAAATACTCGGGGACAGACTTCTGAAGTTTGAACCAACACCTGCTACTTAGTTGTGAAGAACTGAGCTACTTTCTCGCCTTCCGTGGATCTCTGCTGGTGGTTACAGAGACCCCTGGCAGTCTAAGGTAATAGATATGTTTTCTATCGACATCCAACGCCAAACATAACCAGTTACTGGAGATATTTACATTTCTGTGAATTGTCTTGACTCTGTTATGGAATACACTCAAATTGTATCAAAATACATTTCTTTTTTGAGGCTTGCAAGAATGTTTTGTGAGCTGAGCAGAGTGGCATACACTTGTAATCCGTAGTAATTAGAAAATGGAAGCATGAGAATTTTAAGTTTGAGGCCATCCTGGGCTACATTGTGAGAAGAGGAAGGGGAGGAAGAAGCTGATGAGGATGAAGAAGAGGGAGAGAAAGAGGATGAAGAAGATGATGGTGGTGATGAGAATGAGGAGAGGCCGCTTTGGAAGATTTCTGGAATTAGCTTAGGTTATCTTGTGTCTTACCGTGGTGGTTTGCATATGCTTGACCCAGGGACTGGCACTATTAGGAGGTGTGGCCTTGTTGGAGTAGATGTGTCCTTACTGGAGGAAGTGTGCCACTGTGAGAGTGGGCAATGAGACTCTTCTCCTAACCATGTGAATAACAGTCTTCTAGTAGCCTTCAGATCAAGATATAGAACTCTCAGCTCCTCCTACACCATGCCTGGATGCTGTCATGCTCCCGCCTTGATGATACTGGGCTAAACTTCTGAACCTGTAAGCCAGCCTCAATTAAATGTTGTCTTTTATAAGAGTTGCCTTGGTCATGGTGTCTGTTCATAGCAGTAAAACCCTAACTAAGGCACTTAGTTTTATTTCTGTGGCTGTAATAAAATATCCCAACACAAAGCAACTTAAGGGAGAAGGGTTTGTTGGTTTGTTTGTTTTAAGCCCAAAATTCTAGGTTACAGTCCATTACTTCAGGGACATCCCAGTGGCAGAGGCTTCTGGTCATAGTACATGCACAGTCAAGACCAGAAGGACGTAAATTCATGCTTAGTAATCAAGTAGCATTCTCTCCTCCTAGATAGTGCAGGACCCTAAACTAGAGGATGGTGCCTGCTGTTTACAGCTTCATCTTTCCATCTGGATTAACACAGTCACACAAACATGTTCTCAATCAATGTGGTCTAGACGGTTCATTACTGAGACTCTTACCACGTGATTCTAGGCCATGTCAAGTTGACAGTTAAAACCAACCATCACGTCTTGTAACTTACAGATAATTTTACTAGCACCCCACGGTATCCCAGTCCCTCTTTCTAGGTTGAGGGCCCTGAGAGGATTTCAGGATTCGTCCTAGTCTCAGGGGTTCCTGATACACATGTGCTGGCAGCCTGGGTACAGGGCTAGCCTTCCTCAGGAATCTGAGCATCAGAATCTGGGCAGGTCTCTTTACCGATGCTGTTTCCTTAGCTCTGTCCGGATCCTCCGTTGAGTCCCGTTGAGTTTCAATGTTTTCTATACTTCTTTAGTAGTATTATGAGGGATAAAAATCCAGTCTCTCTGTGAAGTGCTCAGCCATAAATGGGGCGTACATATCACACCCCTCACTGAAGGGCTCAAGGTCACTACAGAAGAGGGGAGGGTAAGATGGTAAGACGCTGAGGTGTTAGATAGCACAGAGGAAGCCAGGCTTACCAGGCGGCTGCGCATGCGAACTCACAGTGATTGTGACAGTGTGCACAAGACCCGGGCAAGCTTAAACTGCACAATTCCCAGCACAAAGCAGGGGTGGGGTGGGGGTGAGTGGGGGTGGGCATAAAACCTCGCTACTCACGGAGGAGCTACTGGCATTGATAGCTACTGGGAGATCGAGAGTCAGTTTTCTTTAACGACGAGACCTCTAAAGGTTGGTCACATGCCAGAGCAGGCCATACTCCAAGATTAGCTGGGCGACACAAACGGGACTCGACGGAGTAAAAAAGGCTAAGAAAACAGACCGTGGGGTGGGAAAGGAGAGGGTGCAGAGGGTGGTGATGGGAAGGGTGGGGGAGTGGAGTGGCTATGCTTAAAATACATTTAGGAGCCTCTCAAAGAATTAGTAACCATGTTGTTAAAACAAACAAACAAACCCCAGTCTCTGTTACAGCATGTTTCTCAGAAGCAGAATTATAGGAAATGTAATTTAAGTGGTTGCTAATAATGAGCTACTTTCCTTCCGTGGGTATCATGCATGATGTAGAGAAATTATATATATATATATTTTTTTCGAGACAGGGTTTCTCTGTGTAGCCCTGGCTGTCCTGGAACTCACTCTGTAGACCAGGCTAGCCTCGAACTCAGAAATTCACCTGCCTCTGCCTTCCAAGCGCTGGGATTAAAGGCGTGCGCCACCACTGCCCGACTTTTTCTTTTTTCTAAATATTAGAGAGAATGAGAGAGAGGAAGAGGGAGAGGGAGAGAGAGAGAGAGAGAGAGAGAGAGAGAGAGGGGCAGGCTCATTCTGCAGTGCAGATTGGCTTGGGACTTAGGTATCCTAGTCTGGACTCACGTGCTTGGTCTTCCTGTCTCTGCTTTCTGAGTTCTAATGCATGCTGTCATATGTGGGAAGGAAGAGGTTCGGACTTGGCCTTGGAACCTGAGGGTACTACTTACAGAAGTAGGAAGTGACTTAATTTTCCCAGCGTTCCACTGTCCTCTGTTGTAACGGTTCCTATCCTAATTGGTATTGTGAGGAGAAATTTGCTGTGAATGTTTACCATGGTGTTTAACCCGCAGGGAACTTCAATGGGTGTTGGTACTGAGTGTGTGTATGTGTGCGTGTGTGTGCGCATGTGTAACACTAGGGATCAAAACTAGGGCCTCATGCAGTCTAGGCAAGCACTTGACCACTCAGCTCCACCCCCAGCCCCTGAATGTGTATTGCAGAGATAACTATCCCCAATTGGTTGATCGTGAACTCTAGTGCTCAAATTCGTAGTTTGTTCAGCAATCCCTCTAACTGCTTCTGGTATAACTTCAGAGTAATTGTTGGCCCACTCTGTGCTTCTCTTTTCTGCTCTGAAAGAAAAAAATAACCTGACTGTTTTGACAATTATGCAAATGACGTCAGGTAAATCAGTGACAGGGAATGAGGGCCTCAAGGTATGATTTGATCATCTTCATCCTCACCCTCGTCAGGATCTAGACATTGTGTGTGCTGAGCTCCAAAGACCATGTTGTGATGGACAGCAGGGTCAGACAACAGCTGCTACTCCTGGGATGCATTCTGCCATCTCCCCCTAACACGACAGATTGGAATGCTTAACTGCAAAATCCTGGGATTTTATAGTTGCCTTATAGTTTAAGTGAGAAATGCTTGCTGTGGAGTGGTGTTCTATGCCCATGAAAGATAGACAGAGGCCGTAAGCTCAGGGCTGGAGGCACTTTGCAATACTCCATTGTCCTGTCCCAATGGTATGTGGGGCGGAGCGGGTGCTGTGGATTTCCTCAGAATCTTCCACATCTTACCACTGAAATCACTAACTTGTGGGAGAAAAGGAGGGTTAAACTAGCTCACTTTGCACCCGTTTCTTGGAGACCGAGGTGCTGGAGAATCTCTTTTCTTGATGCCTGCTAGGAGCCCCAGAGAATTCGCAAGGTTCATGTACTGAGAAGCCTTCTCTGGCTTCCAGATACATTCAGCCTTATTTCTGGTTCCGCACACCTTCAAGCCTGATTATAGTGTCTTGGGCCGTGCAGGAGGAACAGCAGGACAGCTTCAGAACTCAAGGAATGTGGTCCACCAGTTAGCATAGTCACGATGGGTGTGCCAGAGAGAGACTACATCCTGAGGATCCATGCTGTTGTGGAGTTTTGCTCTGCTTGTTGTCTTCAGGTTTGTCTTAATCTAAGAGTTGTGTGAAAATCCTAAAAGGGTGTCTAGCCCCTCACTGGGCGGTATCATTGGCACTCACACTAGTAGCGCTTGATCTTTTCCAGGCATTGCCGCTGGAGCAGATGAATGATTTAGTCACTGTACTGGCTGGTTTTCCGTGTCAACTTGACACAAGCTGGAGTTATCACAGAGAAAAGAGCCTCCCTTGAGGAAATGCCTCCATGAGATCCAACTGTAAGGCATTTTCTCAATTAGTGATCAAGGGGGAGGACCCATTGTGAGTGGTGCCATCCCTGGGCTAGTAGTCCTGGGTTCTACCAGAAAGCAGGCTGAGGGGAAGCAATCTAGTAAGTAGCATCCCACCTTGGCCTGTGCATCAGCTCCTGCTTCCTGATCTGCTTGAGTTCCAGTCCTGACTTCCTTTGGTGATGAGCAGCAATGTGGAAGTGTAAGCTGAATAAACCCTTTCCTCCCCAACTTGCTTCTTGGTTATGATGTTTTGTGCAGGAGTACAAATCCTGACTAAGACAGTCACCACCCTTGGAAAGAACTTAGAGATGTAGATTATTAACAATGACCACCACCCTTAGAAAGAATTTGCAAAAGTAAACTGTTAGTGAAGCTAGGTTAAGATGTTTTTGTTAGTGGCTTTGGCCCAGAAAATCTTAGAGAACAATTTGAAGTTCAGAAAAACACACTTATTAGTTGAGCTAGGGATTTTTTGAGGTCAGGGAACAAGAACAATGGGGCTCTAACTCATATTGGCTGATGAGACTCTCACTGAGGCTGGATTGGTGGGGATTGATTTCTCGTACCCGTTTTTGCCCTCAGCTTCCTGACACGATTCAATAAAAACTGCTGATGAGTAACGCGTGCATTCTGAGGATTTAAAGTCGAAATCACTGGTTACTCTTTATGTAAAAGTTTAGATTTGTGATTTTTTAAAGATTTTTATAAGATTACTTTTTAAAATAAATAATAAAATAATCGATCCTTTTTTTTTTTTTTTTTTTTTTTTTGGTAAGAGAAACAGGTTGAGAGAATCACTGTGCTTGCTCCTGTTGTTAATCTGTAACAAGTTGCTTAGTTACTAATGTACCTGGGTTCTTAGGAATGATTTGTTTTCTTTACCTGTACTACGGAATTTTATTTCATGTAAAGCTATTGGAGAACTTACTGTTTTTTTTTTTTTTAAATAATCATTCACTAAAAGAAAAATAGTCACACGGTAATTTCTATGCTGCTTGAATGATTTTGGTGGGACATATAAGTTGTGGAAGAAAAAATAAAGTTGTTGGAACTCTGCTTGGAGTTTTGGCCTATCCATCCAATATGCCTGCTGCCTGCATGTCTGTCTGTCTGTCTGAAGTTGTTGGAGCTTGCTCATTGGAACTTATTGAAGTTTGATTCATTTGTGCAGTATGTGTGTGTCTGTGTGATTCTTTCCCCCCTTTGTTCTTTTTATTTCTTTTATTTCCACCAGACTTCTGTGACCGCCCCCCAAGGAGTTTTTATCTTTTGCAGCCCTCAAAGAAATTCTTCATTGTCTCCATGAACATTCTCGCTGGCCCCAGCTAATCACCAACTCTATGCCCTACCTCAGTTTATCCTGGGTGCCAAAGCTGGTCTTTGACATCATATAATCCTGAAGGGTCTGGCTACATCATTGACTGGTGATAGAGTTCTTTCCCTTGTTGGATTGAAAGCTATAGGAGGACAACATCTGGTTATTTCTGTATCTGGTTATCACAAAGTAAGTTTAGGCTAGAGGATGGCTCAAGGCTAGAGCTTTTGTCTAGAATCCCCAGTGAGGAGCTGGGGTGTGGTTCATGGATACAGTGTTTCCCTAACATGTCCAGGATCTTCATCCCTATCTCTTGAACTGTGAAACAAACAAATCAACCTATCAAAACATCAATGAATATTATCTTATTGAATTTTATCTTCTCAAGACATCAAATAAAAAAAAATAGAAAGTTGAGGGTCAGAAAGGGAGGCTACTGGTCCAAGAGTATATAGCTATTAATTGGAAGACCTCAGACTGTTCCTTTTGTACTTCCCATTCTAATTTCTCCCATCCCGTATCCTTTTCCCAACTCCGTCTTCTTTTTTTCTTTGGAAATAATTTATTCTAAATTACATACATATGTACATATATGCAGGTGCAGGAGGATCAGAAGGCCACAAGGGGGCGCTCAATATCCCGGAGCTGACGATACAGGCCATTAAACGCTGCTTGACATAGTTCTGGGTATCAAACTCAGGTCACATGCAAGAGCAGTGAGCTCTTAACTGCTGAGTCATCTCTCCAGCATGTTTCATCTTTAAAAAAAAATGTCACAAAGTACAGTCAGTGTAGTAGGTATGTGCATAGCTGTAGGACCATCTACATTACTGTGGGCTACACTGTTGAATAAAACTCAGTATCCTTTAGCAGCTAGCACCTGTCCAAAGCTCTTCAGCTAGGGGTGCGCTTCATGAGCTTCTCCTTTGTAAATGTTAGAGTGTCGGCTGCCTTGGTCTTGTATAGATCTTGTGCATGCAGTCAAAAGGTGATTTGATTTCCTGAGTATAATGTTCCTTAACAGTCCAGATCACAGTATTTTACAGATATCCTCTCCAAGCTCTCAGCCATACAATATTTCTACTTCTCCTTCTGGAACGTTCTTTGAGCCTTAGGAAAGGGGGATGGGTATGATACTGAGGTCCTAGTTAGGGCTGAATACTCCACTTACTCTCTGCACTTGAGGAGCTGTGAATCTGTGGTTTAACTGCCATTTAATGCATAAAGACAGTTCTACGATGAGGGGAAAGACAAGCATTTATGTATGGGTATAAGACTAAGGATTTAGACTGCAATTTTATACAATGACCTTTCAACAACAACAACAACAACAAAAACCCCTACGACCTATGGCCTTCCAAGCTAAAGATTGTTGACCAGGTTTACAGTGCCAGGCATAGGTTTCCTCTTTAGAATGTGTCTTAAGTTCAATGAAAAGGCAGTTGGTTACCTCTGTAACATTCGTACTGTTATTGTAACAGTGAGCGTATCTTGCTAAGCCAGTCATTGATGTAGCTGTACAGTGCACAGCTAGGTAAAATTACTGATTACTGATGATGTGTTTTTTTTTTTTAACTACCAACAGCTTGTAGAGCACCTTTTAGTACTTCAACAGATGGGACAAGGAATAAACTTTTGAGTCCAGGTCAAGAGCAGCTACACAGTGGCTATTATAAACAATATACTGTTTTCAAGTTTTATTGTCAAATGCAGTAACATTATGCAACTATTTCTTCCCTTGCCTTAAGCTCAAGCTAAAGAGTAAGAAAAGGTGAAGAATTCTCCCCCCCCCTCTCTCTCAAGTGGAAACTTTTGGTTTCTTAGGAAAGTCAGTTATATCAAACAATGTTTTGTTGGGGGCACACAGGTAAAAGGATGTTTTGTTAAAGTAGACACGAGAAAGAATGCTTTGCTGAACTAGACACAGGTGGAATGATGGTTTTTTTTTAAAATCAGGTACTCTAAAGGACATATGTCGTTTAGAAGGAATATAAATATAACATAAATATAACACAAAAGACACTGGATGACTCTGGATGATATTGTTACACCTTACCACTGCTTATTGGTCATTTTTTGTTGTGACTCCATAGAGAGAAGTGTGCCAAAAAACTTCTGCTGGTGTTTTGGCAGCTTTCTGCTTCTGAGGACTTGCACCTATTGACAAAGTAAAATGTAAGTTTCTGGATATGTCAGCTGATACAGGCTTACCTGGAGTTTTGCTAATACAGACTCACATAGTGTTTACTGAGGCAAGATCCATGGGAGACAAGACCCGTGGGAGGACACACGATGTTGGAAGGAGTATAAATAGGACTCAGTGGACAGTAATGGTGAGCTTGCATAGCTAGCTTTACGCACATCATTGGTCTCGAGTCTTCGTCTTTGCTGATCTTCACTTTGTTGAGAGAAGCATGGCAGAGAACTTCTCCTGGTGTCCCTGCTGGTCCTGGTGGCTCCTGGTGACTCATGCTGACTCGTCAGAGGCCAGGCTGCCACTGCGGATTTGTTTGCTGTCTTAACACTACTGAATTGGACTACTAGTATCTTAACAATTAGACGTGAAAATTGCCCCAAGGAACTACTTCTAAACAACATACAACATAGCCTTGTGGCTTCCTCTGGGTTGACCTGCTATTGCTGATTCATTTGAACTGAACTGCTGACTTCCTGGCAACGCAGATGGGATTTGCTCTAAAGATCTATTTCTAAACAGGTTCGTGTCCTCTGTATCCTAATACTCTTTCTTTCCCACTACCTCTGGTGAGTACCTCAATAGGAGGTTAAAGCATTTAAGAACCCTTGCTAAAAGTAAGTTTAAATAAATTTAAGCCTGTGTGTGTGTGTGTGTGTGTGTGTGTGTGTGTATGTGTATTAGGAAGAGTGAGAGTATACTATGATGGGAAAGAAGTTCTTGGAGATTCCATGCCAAAAGAACATGAAATACTCTCTATTGGTAAACAGGGTT
>NW_021604904.1:74726-76956 GCF_004785775.1 Grammomys surdaster | reverse complement strand
GCCCTCTCATAGTCCTGAATGCAAGCTTCTAGGCTCACGCTAAACCCTGTTTACCAATGACACATGAAAACAAACAAAGCTCTTCACAATTGCCAAGTTAGCACTACAGAAGATACTGAAAGGGATATCATGTAGCCGTATGGGCTTTTCTATGTCTGCCCCAGTTCCTGAATAATGACATGTAGGTTTAGTTTTCTTAATTAAGGCCCAAGCCTTAAGCTAGAGTTGTTCCCAACTAGGTCATCACTCAATTATCCTACCCATATTAATCTAAGTTCTGCCACATGGCTAGTTACCTCTCCTCAGTTTTGACTGTCCTCTGTGTCCAGCTGGTGAGTCTTCCCTTGTCTGACTCTTTCCCAGAATAGCTCTCTCTGCTTGGATGTCTCTCCTTACTATTCTGCCTTAGGCTTTAGGCCGTAAGCATTTTTTTTTGTTTGTTTCCTACACAGCAAAGCCCTTTGTCACTCCCTAGTTGTTGGACTTCAGGGGAATTTGAAGGCACTCTCTGATCCTGTGGGCCACATAGATTAACCTGGGGCTTTATAAGGTTGAGTGATTTGTGAATGAGCTGGCTAGTTTTATGACAACTTGACATAAGTTAGAGTCACTGGAGAGAAGAGAGCCTTAATTGAAAAAATGCCCCGATAAGATTAGTCTATACGCAGGTCTATAGAACATTTTCTTAATTAGTGATTGATGGGGAAGGGCCCAGCCTATTGTGGGTGGTGCTATCCTTGGGATGATGATTCTGGGTTCTATAAGAATGCAGGCTGGGGCCGGAGAGATGGCTCAGCAGTTAAGAGCACTGACTGCTCTTCCAGAGGTTCTGAGTTCAATTCCCAGCAACCACATGGTGACTCACAGCCATCTGTTTTGGGATCTGATGCCCTCTTCTGGTGTGTCTGAGGACAGCTACAGTGTACTCATATACATAAAATAAATAAGTCTTAAAAAAAAAAAAGAAAGCAGGCTGAGTAAGTCATGGGGACCAAGCCAGTAAGCAGCACCTCTTTAATGCCCTCTGCATCAGTTCTTGGCTCCTGGTTCCTGCCCTGCTTGAGTTCCTGTCCTGACTTCCTTCGATGGTAAACAGTGATATGGAAGCATAAGCCAAATAAACCGTTTCCTTTCCAAGTTGCTTTGGTCATGGTGTTTCATCACAGTAATAGTAACCTTAACTAAGACAATGAATATTAGGTATTACTGGTGTAGCCTGAGGACCTCACTGTGTGAGCTATTTGGAGATGGGATATTGTTAAAATGATATCAGTCTGGAATAGGGTGGGCCTCTAATACAGTATGACTTCTGTTCTTATGAGAAAGTGAACATGAGGGGGGTCTAGGGAGTTGGCCCAGTGGATAAAGTATTTGCTGTGCAAACATGAAGACTGGAAACATATTTCCGGCATCTACCTAAAAGTCAGGTTGACAGGGAAGTGGTGACTACATGGCTGGCTAGACAAGATGGATTTGTGAGCTTTGGGTTCAGCACAGGGTTGAGACTTGGCCACAGTAAGCAAAGTGGAGACCAATTAAGGAAACACCTGATGTCAACCTCTGGTTTACACATGCGTGAGTATACATATATGCATAAGTACCTGCATATATGTGTGCCCACATTTAACGTATGAATACTTATGTACACATAACAACAAAACGAAGACAAAAATAAGGTGCATATATGAAGTCAAACAAATACAGAGAATACCATGCGATCACAAGGCAGAGGCTGGAGCGATTCGGGCATGAACTTAGGAATTGCAGACATTGCAGTCGTTAGAGAAGAGGGAAGGAAAGGGAGAACTCTCATATATAGTTCAAATGCTATGGTTCTGCTGAACCTTGGTTTTGAACTTGCAGCTTCTAAAACTGATTCAGCATATCATCAGTTTTAAGCCATCCGTATGTGCTCTTTGTTCCATTCTAGAAACGGAGTACGTGGGAATGACGTCAGTGACTGGCACACAGAAGATATTCAACCCACTGTTGCTTGGGCTTAGTCTGGAAAGAATAAGTGTGTGTGTGTGTGTGTGTGTACTGTAGTATGTGTATCTGCATGTATGTGCGATGTATGAGTGTATGTATGTTTGTGTATATGTTTATGAGTGTGTGTATGTATATGTGTGTGCATGTGTATGTGTGTGTGTGCATATGTGTGTGTGCTGTTGTATGTGTATCTACATGTATGTGTGATGTATATGTATGTTTGTGTGTATGTTTATGAGTG
>NW_021604904.1:35409-74716 GCF_004785775.1 Grammomys surdaster | reverse complement strand
ATGTGTGATGTATATGTATGTTTGTGTGTATGTTTATGAGTGTGTGTGTATGTATATGTGTGTGCATGTGTGAGTATATCTATGTATGCATACATGTGTATGCATGCATGCATGTATGTGTGTATATGTATATGAATGTATGTATGTGTGTATGTATGTGTGAATAGATGTGTGTGCACGTGTATGTGTACTCACATATATGATCTTATTTTAGGGACCACTGTCTTGGCAGAAGAGGCTGGTGAATAAACAGTTCCCTGAAGCATCACCCACATCTCCCCGTCCCTACCGTAGGCACAACCGCTGTGTTCAAGAGCTCTCCAGCACCACAGTACGATCCGGTGTCACATTCCTCCCACAGGGAATTGTGAAAATGAGGAGGGAGGCAGCAGAGAGGCTCGGGAAGCCTGTTCTCTTTGGTTGGAGAAGTTTCCTGTTCATATGTTTAAAAAGTGCAGCATGCTTCTTATCTGTTTTATGCCTGGGAAACACCATGATCAACTAGCTAGCACCAAGCGTCTATAGGAGTCACACCGTCATAGAAATCATTTTCCTGTGCTGAGTGTTATGGGTTAAGCCATTATGAACGTTGCTCTGTCTACGCTGCCCACTATGATAGCTAAAATCGCCTTGCCTTTGGAAGTTCAGTGCTGCCACTTGCCCCCTGCTACTTTGGGACCCTGGCATCTCATTCATCCAACTAAGGGGCAGTCCATCAAACCCTAAGGTCCAGTACAAAGGAAAGAGAGACAGTGAAGCTCTTCAGATGTGCTGATGCCCCTCTCACCGTTTTGCATCTTATAGGATTAGTGAAGGGCCTGTCTTCTGGGTCTTCCCACTGTGGAGGATTAGGTTTTTACACAGATGACCCACACGACCAATGCAATTCCCCTGAGCCTTAAAAATTCCTTCATCAGCCGGGCAGTGGTGGCGCACGCCTTTAATCCCAGCACTTGGAAGGCAGAGGCAGGTGGATTTCTGAGTTCGAGGCCAGCCTGGTCTACAGAGTGAGTTCCAGGATAGCCAGGGCTACACAGAGAAACCCTGTCTCGAAAAACCAAAAAAAAAAAAAAAAATCCCTTCAACAACACTAAGCCAAGGGATATCAGGCATCTCTGGCTCCTTTCAGTAGGCCGTCTTTTCACAAATGCTTCAGCCAACCAGCCAAACAAAATTTTGACACTCAAACAAAAGCAAAGACAAAAACATCTGTGTGAGCTTTGAGATTAAATCCAGAATCTCCACTCAGATCCCATATTGTGGGTATGTGACAGCTAGCCCTAACCAAGACAGTCCTGTTTTTGTCTGCCCAGCAGTGAACTGCGCCATCCCAGGTTTTAGACCGTCAGTGCTCAGATCTGGACAATACTTTACACAGGTCCCCTGTGAAGACTGAAGATCCAGAGCAGGCATCCCTTAAGGCCTACTGACCTTTTGCTCTGCAGTGCTTGGGAGACCTTAGTGTCCTGCAGGTGAGATAGACAGGATAATGGGGTGTGAGGTATTAACACTGCCTTTGCTTCTGTGAAATCTGCATACGCTTCTGCTTACTCTGTGGGAAAAGGATGAAAGGACCTTTTTATTACTATACAGTAGGAAAGAAGACAAATCTGAGGAAAGTAAAACAATTTTCCTGCACAGCTGTGGATTGCATACAGCGTTTTGATGTGTGCCTTTATAAAGTCTACCTTAACTTCACTTCTGTGCAGCATGCTGTTTGGCTTTAATGCTGCTGTCCTTTCTAAGAACAAAAATTCATTTAAACTAAGTTTGAATTGATTAAAAGGTTTTGGTTTTTCCCAGTGGATTTGAATGCCACAGCAATATGAATAGATCAAGTGGATCCAGTTTTATCTTTCTTCCGCACCCTTAAATAATGATTCCACACCCTTAAAATCCATTCCTATATAGATTTCCCCAGACTTCTGCTTGAATGAATTAGCAAATTCATTATTCTCTTTAGTAATGTGGCACACCTTTCTACCTCCTCTCTAGCTGCTTGCTTTGTCTTAAGTCTGGTTGTGGTCCTAAAGGCAACTGTTGGTGGGTCCTGAGGGACTTCAATGTGTCTTGTCTGGGATTTCCTTCAGGGAAAGTCACTGATGACAATGAAGGACTAATTTCTTCAGTCAGAAGCAGAAAATCCAATACTTTAGAGTGTTTATGTGCACCTGGAGCTTGACAATATTATAACTTAGTTATTTTCCTTCACTGTGTTCTGAGATGCTAGAAAGCAGTTAATTTTATCACAGAGGTTACTTTTCCCCCTTTTACCCAGAGATACTAGGAGCAACCAACCCACACCATCATTTCCTTACTTTCCCACCAATTGTCAAACGTTTTATGTACAGAATAACTAGATTCCTTGCTTTTCACAGTAGGTGAATCAGGATAATCAAATACATTTGCCTTCATGAGTTTGTTAAACAGCACACACCTTGGGCTTCCAGTATTTTCTAAGCCTCTCTGAGAAACTTCAGTAACTGGAGGTGTTGGCAAATTAAAAGCTTGTTCCAGATATTTAAAAAATTCACCCTTACACTTCTGTCGCTCTAGAAACAATAAGTATTAGTCAGGGTTCGATAGAGCAGTGGTTTTCAACCTGTGGGCCACAAGTCCCACCGGGGTCACATATCAGATGTCCTGTGTATCAGATACCCACATTGCAATTCATAACTAGCAAAATTACAGTTATGAAGTAGCAATGGAATAATCTTGTGGTTGGAGGGTCACCACAACATGTGGAACTGTTTTAAAGGGTCACAGCATTAGGAGGGTTGAGAAGCACTGCTCTAGAGAAACAGAACTGATAGAATGAATCACACACACACCCTCTATATATTATATTATATGTATGGAACGCATATATAAGTTAGGTATGTCTAGTATATAAATACAAATATATTACATATAACACACATGTATAAATTAGATATATCTAATATATAAATACAAATGTATATCTTATATGTATAATATACATGTATATATGTAATATATATGAATAAATTACAAGCTGTGGTCCAGCTAATCCAACAATGGTTGTCTGCCATCAAAGGGTATATGAATTCACTAGTTGTTTAGTTCATGAGGCTGGATGTCTCAGTCTTCAGTATGTGCTGGAATCCCAGAGCAGTAGTTTTTAATGCCAGTGAAGGAATATACCTGCCAGTGAGAATGATCTCCAGCAGCCAAAGAACAAGAGATTCCTTCTTCTATATTTTTTATATAGGCATCCAGAGAAGGCGTGGCCTGGATTTAAGGTAAACCTTTCCACCTCCAAAGATTTGAATTTAGAATGTGTTTTCTCACTTCAAATGATTCAGTCAAGAAAAAAAATCCTCATAGTTGTGCCCAGCCCTTGGGCTTTAGTTAATTCCTGGTGTGGTCAAGTTGACAGCCAAGAATAGCCGTCACAGGTGGCAATCTCTTTAATCTGATATCTCTTCATCTCTATATTCAGCATTTAATTTATGAAGAAAAAGGATCCCAGGCTGATGTATCGGTTTTACACTGAGTCATGTGGGAGCAGGCAGGAGACTAGAAGACTTTTAGTTGGGCCCTTTATCTGAGCCCCAGAGACCCCTACCTTCACAAACTTATGAAGAGTACACGGGGATATGGCTGAGGAGAATGGGCAATCACGGCCAATGTGCACTCTATGCTTGAAAACACGCACATCACACACATCCTTGATGATTTATAATAATGTAATGTTCTCCTGGATTTCTGTCAAAGTGATTTTTATCCCCCAGACTGAGTCAGACACAGTGGCCTTACTTTGGCGCAGGGGTGAGGCACAACAGGCGGTCAGGTGATTAAGGTGTGCATGAGAAAGCAAGACTGTTGGAAAGTGTGTATTAGAGCTAGATCAGTTGCCTGCCAGGGCTTGGAAAAAAATGCCTCAGACAGGATTCTTCGGTGTACGGAATAATACCTCAAGTCCTTGTTGCTTCACTTGAGGAAAGGGTGACATTTAGAAGCTGTCTAGGGGGCTGGAGAGATGCCTCAGCATTTAAGGGCACGGGCTGCTCTTCTAGAGGTCTTGAGTTCAATTCCCAGCAACCACATGGTGGCTCATAACCATATGTAATGTGATCTGATGTCTGGTGCCCTCCCTGGCATGCAGGTGAATATATATATATTAATATATAATATATAATATATAATATATAATATATAATGTATAATGTATAATGTATAATGTATAATATATAATATATAATATATAATATATTAATATATATAATCTGTATATTCACCTATAATATATATAAATATATAAAAATATATAATATATATTTAGATAATATAAATATATAATATATTTATTATATATATATATACACACACACACACACACACACACATATATATATAATATTAAAAAGAAAGAGAGAAAGAAAGGACAGAAGGAAGAAATTGCCTAAACTGTCTAAGTGGGCCAGTTAGATGTCTCAGTGGGTGAAAGTGCTTGCTGTCAAGGTTGATCACCTGAATTTGGGTTCTGGGACCCATGTGTTGTAAGGAGAGACGCCACTTCCAAAAGTTGTCCTTTCGTCTCCACATGTGAGCCATGGCATGCTCTACCACCCACACTAATAAGTAAATGTAAATTAGATATTCCAAACAGACAGGTGTGCAAAACAAAAAGAAAAAACACAATCTGTAAATAAAACGATAACAAAAAACCTGACCAAATGGCTGTGGATACAGATCTGTGTTTAAGTACGTGTTGGACTCTTATGGTCTACGAGAACTCAATTTAAACGACGTTGTTTTTGTTGCTGTTGCTGCTTTTTTGAGATAAGTTCTCACTGTATTATCCTGGCTGGCCTCCTAGAGATCCACGACCCCCCCGCCTCCTGAACTCTGGGGATAGAGTCCTATGCCTCAAACTTAGCTAAACTGAGTCTTTTAAACCTCAGTTTAGACTCAAATTTGTAAGCTCTATCTTTGTGACCTGTACTTGGGGACATGTTGCTCTTGTTTAGAGTACTGAAGGAGAGAAGGATGGGACAGTTTTTCAGAGGCGAGTGACCCTTGTTCAATGAGTGACAGCCATTGTTACTGCTGCACACTCGTGTTTCTTTCTTTTTATTATTACTGTTACAATTTTACCAAGGGGACTAGTCTTTTCTGTTTCTTCCATGTGCGTGGTCCCTTCTTAACCCGTCTTCATCTTTTCTCTTTACTCCACCTTTTTTCTGGCATCACTCCAGGCTCTTCCTCCCTCTTGCCCACCTTGGTTCAACCCAGAGTCAGATGGGCAAGAAGCTCATGGTGTACTTTGGTATGATCCTGGTAAACCCTAAGGGTTTGGGGGATTCATTGATGTCTTCTATTTTCGCTGGGAACTTGAAACGGAAGTTCTGCAAGATTATGGTGAAGAACAGGAAGAGCTCCATCTTAGCCAGGCCATCTCCCAGGCAGAATCGCTTCCCTGAAGAGGAGAGAGGGAAGGAGCACAGGGGTGGAGGCAGCTCTCACTGCTGCCTTGCCTCACAGTACCCAGTGTTCTCTTAGGGAGAAGGGGCTTCTACACTGGAGCATGAAAGATCGTTAGGAAAAGTGCCTAAGCCTCTGAGAACCCCAGTGTTCCTATACACAAAGTGGGATAACCCATTGTAAGCTGGAGCAATGAGAAGTCCAGATGTTTCTTCTACCGACTACCAACTATACTCTCAAATGTGGATGCTCTGCTGTGGTCTTATTTATTTATTTATTTATTTATTTATTTATTTACCTAATCATCTATCTATCATCTATGTATCTATGCATCTATCTATCTATCTATCTATCTATCATCTATCTATCATTATTTATTTTTAGTTTTTTAAGTCAGGGTTTCCTCTGTGTAGCCTTGAATTCCTGTACGTTACTCTGTAGACCCAGGCTGGCATTGAACTCAAAGATCCACCTGCTTCTGCTTCTTGAGTGCTAGGATTGAAGGCGTGCGCCACCACCACCTGGCTGTTGTCCCCTTTTAAACAGTCTGAATATGGGGCTGGAGAGATGGCTCAGTGGTTAAGAGCACTGTCTGCTCTTCCAAAGGACCCAGGTTTCAATTCCCAGCACCCACATGGCAGCTCGTAATTGTTTGTAGCCCCAGTTCCAAGGGATCTGACACCCTCACACCAATCACATTAAATAAATTATTTAAAAAAATAAAGAAAATCAAAAAATCATTTACAACTGCATTAAAAAAAAAGAGTCTGTTGCTTGCCCAAGCATGACCTGGGAAAGATGCCAATCCCCTCTCCCCCTGACCCTGCTCTCTGAAAGAGATCACTGATTCCATTGATTCTTTGACCTGCATCCAGGATGTCTGGTGCTTGAGAGGTACAGAGGTTGCACCTGGTTGGCTTGATGCAGCATCTCTGAGAGGGGAGCTGGCATGAGCTACCCCTGCTGCTGTGAGTAGTGGTCCAGCAACCCAGTGTTTTCTTACCAGTGGAAAAGGGCAGAAAAGCAGGGATCTTCTTCAACTGTCCCTTGTCATCCAGGAAGTTCTGGGGGTTGAAGTCTTTGGGGTTAGTGAAGAACTTCGGGTCTATCATCAGAGAACCTAGTATAGGGAACACTTCAGTGCCCTGGAAGAGGGAAAGAAGGAGATTTGAAAGGACTCTAAGAGGTGTTAGGATCCAAATGAAGAGAACTGAAAGGCACAGAGTTGGGGGGGGGGTCTCCTGAGGAAAGGCATTAAGGAATATGAGTTTTGAGGGGATGTGAAGTGTTCCATCAGGAGTAGATGATTTGAAGCTACATGGGGTTCATGTTCTGAGATAGGCTGTTACAGTGACACCTTTGCCTCCAGCCCAGGAGTTGAGAGATTGGAAGGTAGCAAGGTAGAAGAGCAGATAGAACTTGGAGTTCAAAGCAATGGACAGGAAGTTGGGGACATGTGGATGCATCTCTAGAGGCACTAAGTCTAGGAGAGGTGACAGTAATCTAATCAGAGGACCCTGGTGAGATTGTCATGGTAGTTGGGGGAAGGCAGAGTGGAGTTAGATAGCTGTAGATGGATGGGCATGGCTGCACCTTGGGGAGGAAGAAGCCACGTAAGGTCGTATCCTTGATAATCTTTCGAGGAATGCCCAAGGGAGCAAAGTTAGAAAATCTCTGGATCTCGTTAATCACAGCCTGGGTGTAGGGCATCTTCATATGGTCCTCATACTGGGGTTGTCTGTTCCTGCCAATTACCCGATCAATCTCCTCGTGGATCTTGGCTGGAAGACAAGGGGATATGGGATGGTTTTAAAAGTCCAGAGGCCTCAGAGCAGGTGCAACGCTGTATGTATAACACATGTGTAACGCTGTATGTACTACACTACATGTCTCTGCAAATGACATGCATATAGACCATTCAAAACATATCTCCACACCTAAATGCTGGCCAGGGTCCTTTTATCTTTTTTTCATGACAGAATCATGGTGGGGAGAAGAAGGAGGAGTCAGGGCAGGGACCAGAGAGCAGGGATCTGGCAGCCAATGGGACATCAATTTGGGAATGTGTAATATTTTAACAGTTAGTGAGAACTCTGTTTTTACATTTAATATGCCCCTGTCTTTGTATAGCAGGGCATGTCTGAGTATCCAGGGACCTGGGAGAGGTGAGGGTCATTGTCAGGTTGGAAGAGGTTGGAGCATCTGGGGTTCCCAAATTCCCTGTCACATAGCCAGCCTCACCCTCCACATCTGGATGTTTCATGAGTAGCAGGAAGCCATAGCGTAGTGTGGAGTTGACTGTCTCACTCCCAGCAAAGAAGAGGTTTAATGATGTCATCACTAGGTTCATTATGTGGAACTCTGAATTAACACTTTTCTCCTGCAGAGGGAGAGAGAGAAAGAGAGAGAGAGAGAGAGAGAGAGAGAGAGAGAGAGAGAGAGAGAGACACAAATCTATCATTTTGTCATCCCCTTGGGGGACATTAAAGGTTTTAATTTTCTAAAACTTTCTAGTCATTGTTTTATAAATATTTTTATTAATTCTTTGAGAGTTTCAATTACTGTATTGTTAATACATTCACACCCCTCCTCCAAACCCTTCCAGATGGATCCCCTTCCATACCTACTGAATTTTGAGTCCTCATTTTTTTTAGACATATATGTGAAGGGCACTTTAAACATAGTCCCCTCTATTATCTTCTATTTTCCATTTTGTTGAACCCTTTCTTATTCCTAATAACTTTCCTTCCTATTTTCCTGCTTTCTTTGGGTGTGGTCAACTGCTTATAACTAGGCTTGGCTGAATGAGTGTGGGTGAGGGGTTCTTTACCTGAGAAAGGGCAATTTATTAGTAGCCACACTGCTAAGGAATATGATTTCCTCTTTTCTCAACAGCCATCAACTGTGGATTAATTTCCTCATGGAGGAGAGGGACCCAACAGGCACCACTTCTGGTCTTTTCTTTGGATCTAGTTCTCAAAGGGTTCAGACCAATGGTGGGAAAGGTAATCTCCAGGTCTTGTGTGGAGTCTTGGGTTTGCATAAAAAGCTTTGCTCATTTCTCTGACTAGGTGACTGTCTCTCACTCGTTTCATGGTTGAAATATTTAGAGAGTACGGGGTAAGGACTGTGGGAAAGAACTCCCCAGATGCCATGATGGAGTGTGTGATTAAAGATAGATCTGAGACACAGACCAGAATTTAACGTCAGTCTCTCCTCCTCCCTCAAACAGCTCATAGAAGAGCTTCTAACCAGACCCTTGACCTTCATGTGCAACAGAATTCCGTGTCCTTTCTTCTCAGCTGTGAAAGAAGCACTTTGATGTCACATAAAAAAATCCAGGTTGCTAGGACCACTGATATGCATTGATGTGTATTTCCTAATGGAGACATGAAATGCTAGAGATCAAGTAGCTAATGACAAAAGTCCAAGAGCCATCGAGGCAAGGATGCACAGTTTTCTGCCTGCATGAAATCAGCACGCAACTCTGAGCACACTTTCTCTCTTTGTGAAATTTAGCCTCCACAGGATCTTCCACAGTAGCTTCAGTGCATGCTAAGTAGGTGATTAGCAGGATGTACTGAGAACAGTGTCTCGCAGGGGAATGCTGGGATACTGGTTGGCATGGCAATTTGCTTGCCCATATCCTGGTTTGGACAAGGATCAGCAGATGGAAGAATGACGTTTAACTATGGTTGGACTTTGAGGAGCGTCATGAAAGCGTAATGGGCCTGGGTTCCTCCTTCTTTTCTAGGGTGATTTCCAGCTGCCCCATTTTAGATGCCCCAGCCCCAGATGTTGGGATCACCTCTTGCATCTGGATGAGGAAAGAGTCAATGAAGTTCCGTGGGGAGTTGGGGTCCAGGGTACTGTGGTTCTGCTTCACTTTCTGGACCATGAAGTCTTCTAGTTTCTGACTGTCCTTGATGATCTTTTGCTGTGGTCCGGGCAGGTACTTCATCACTGAATGGAACATGTCATAGAGCTGGGGGTGAGAGGAGAAAAATAGGAATGAGACCTGTCAGTGGCCATGTCCAGTGAGAGTGGACTTGTCTCAAGGCATCTGTCCAGGTGCTAATGTATTTATGTGAGGCTGGATTGCAACAAACAGCAACTCTACTTTATTCTTTAAAGAACTTTTTGCATTCATTTTGTTGTTAATTATTTATTATTATTATCTTTCTTTAAATTATGTGCATGTGCATGAGTATAAGTGTCTGAAGTCAGATCCCCTAGAGCTGTGAAATGACCAGCATAGGTACTGGGAATTGAACTCAGGTCCTCAGGATGAGAAGTGCATGCTCTTAAACCACTGAACTGTTGCTGGAGCCCCAGAGACGGCAATTTTCCAGGTGATTTAAAGAATGAGGGTCATTGTTCTACAATCCAGATGAGGTGGATCAAAAGGGGACACTAGTAGACATTTAACTGTCTAACCGATTTTTGGATCAGATCATTACTCCAGACTTCTAGTGTCATTCAGTTCTTCAGGCCAGGAGTGTCATGGTGACTCATGGATCCAGATGTTTAGGCATCTGGGAGGGCTAAGTTTAGTTGTCTTAATACTTGTTTGAGATGAGAATCTGTTTTCTACATAGTCAGGTCTTCAGCGTGGGATGGTTCAGGTGTTATGGGACACACCCGTCAGACATTGCTTTGATGTGAGCTGCATGTGGCCGGGAGACACTTATATGGTGTTTAGGAAAACAGTCCGTCTAGAGGTCTGTGCTTGATTGCCTTGGTTGAGGTGCCTGTCTACTCATTCCTGAATTTATATGGGACGAGCAGGTGACTCTTGTGCCATTGTGCCAGTGGGATGTTTTGGGAGAGCAGTGTGTACGGACTGAATAACTTTACTGGCCTTGGTTTTGCAGAACCAGGTAGGTGTTCAGGAATGGAGGAGGGGGCCTGAGGTCGTCACTTGTTGTCTCCCTTGGGCAGGTGTCTCAACTTTCAGGAAGATCACACAGAGGATTTGTTAGAGGTTGAGCTGGGGAAACCTGCCCACGGAAGACAGTCAAGCAGAGGGCTTTGTTCTCAGGCTATTTGAGATATCCAGATGTCATTAGGTTCTGATTACTGGAGAGCTCCTGTGGATTCTGATGTACAGGTTCAGTTGTCTGAGGGTAAAGGCTGGTTTTGAGGGGAGCTTATGTTTGTGGAGATGAGAGTTAGGGTGGTCCTTGCCCTTTGTGGGTGTGATCAGTGTGGAACGCTAAAGACCAATAGGCAGAGGTGGGGTCTGTTACCTGCCCATTGGGTGAAGCTGCAAATTCATTCATTTGACTCATCATATGCAGCAGTGACAGGAACTCTTTGTCCTCATAGTCGAAGCGCTCCCCGAAGACAATGGAGCTAATGACATTGGAGACTGTTTTGCTCAGGTAGACGGTGGGGTCAATGGGGGCTCCTGAGAAGGGTGACATTATTGAGAAGACGTTGAGATTATGAGTGAGAAGAGTTAGCGGATGGTATGAACGTTGTAGTGAGGCACCAAACTCTCAGCATCATATTCCTGGGATGGTTTGGTAGGTGGTCTTCCCCCGCACTCCTTCTCCACAACCCATAGGGTTTCAGTGTCAGGGATATTCCTTCACTTGCCCAAACACTTAAAGGTCTCTTGCTTACCATGAGTGTCTTGCAACATCTTGATCAAACAGCTCGCCTCCTCCTGGATCCGTTCCTCCACTCCACGCTTTCCCACGCCAAAATCTCTCAATGTGGATATGGAGAAGCGCCTGAGTTGTTTGGCCCGCTCCCCACTGCTGAATGTCAGGCCTGTAGAGATAAGAACGTGGAAGGTGGGGAGAGGTAGACTGAGGCTGAAGAAGGACCCAGAGGCATCAGTAGAATGTGCCTGAGGCCTGCAACTGATGCTGTCTGCATGTGGTTAAAATGATTTTCATTTCATTCTGTCGTTATGTCAACTCATGGCCCCGATGAATACACATAATTAAAAATAAAATAATTAAAAACATACAGAGGGTGAATGTGTCTGCGGGCACTTGCAGCACCTTTGTCAAGGCCCACATTTGTGTCAGTTCTGTTGTAGACTGAGCTTCATGAAATAGGGGCTTAGAAGGTACTGTGACTTTAGTACGTTGTTCAATTTGACAGTTGCTCCTCACTGCATAATTGACCCCTAATGAGCTCATTTTTCTCCTTAATATGAGTTGTATGGGTCATTCTTTGGGCTATCAGTACCATCTGGGGTTGGGCACCCCACTTATCCCAGGTTTCATAACACTGGAACACGTAGATGAGCAAAGACAAAGGATAAAGGGCCCAAAATCTGGGGTGAAAATGAAGGTTGAGAGTGATTCTGAGTTGGGCTATAAACAAATAAAAACCAGGGAGACAGAGAAGCAGAGGCTGTCTGAAGAGGCTGTCACAGCAGGTGAAAGAAGGAAATGGAGAAGCAAATGTTTGTGAGTCTCAAATCAGGGGAAGAAAAGGGAAAGAATTTTGGTGAAATGTAGAAGGTGAAGACAAAAAGATAAAAGCGTATCAGGGGCTGGAGAGAAGGCTCAGTGGTTAAGAGCACTCATTGTTCTGCAGGTGACTGGGGTTCCGGTCTAGGCATCTACACAATGGCTCCCAACTCTCTCTGAGTCCCACTTTATACAGACTGATGATCTCTCTGACCTCCGCTGGCACCAGGCACACACATGGTACACATACATCCACACAGGAAAACACTCATACACAGACAAGTAAGATAAGAGAACCTAAAATGTTTAAAGAAGATAAAAAAAATCACCTAAATTAAAAAGGAGTAGTCAATTTAGGAGAACGTCAAGAGGTGCTAAGAGAAAAAGATACACAGAAGGAGGACATTTTGTGAAAGAGAAGAGACACATCGGGTTAGAGAGCAGCCAGGAACAACGGTCACATGTAGTGAGCATTTTGGTTTCTTGAAAAATACTGAAATATTATGGGAATACGGTTTTTAAAAATATATCTTATAATTTTTTAAAAAAAGATTCATTTATTTATTTTATATGAGTACACTGTAGCTGTCTTCAGACCCACCAGAAGAGGGCATCAGATCCCATTATAGGTGGTCGTGAGCCACCACGTGGTTGCTGGGAATTGAACTCAGGACCTCTGAAAGAGCAGTTGGTGCTCTTAACTGCTAAGCCATCTCTCCAGTCTGGGGAATATGTTTTTGTTTAATCACAGGCATGGGATATGGGGTTTCTTCCGACGGTTCGAAGTAGAGGACTGTGATTTGCTTTACGCTCTAGCAGGGGTGCGATTTTCTCAGCTGCAGATAGTTTCTGAGAGTGTGTGACACTTGGAATTCTGGAGAGTCAGTCCTCAGAGGGTATATAAATGTTAGAGGCCTGAGAGGTGGGTTTTGGTTGTTGATCGGTTGCTGTTGGTTGTGGTTTGTGAAGTGGTCTTGCTCAAAGAAACAACAGCAAGAAGAACTTAGATATCCCGACTGTGCAGATCAAACTTGCCCTGAGGAACTCATCACTCCTAATCACCAGGACAATAATTTTGTCCCCTTTCACCTCTATCTTTTTTTTCTCTCCTACCTAGTGTTAGGAGGTCGAAAGGATGTAAGAAGAGAGTGGAGGAGGATGAAAGAGAGAAGAATCCACAAAGTAGCAAAAGTCTGTCTACAGTCACAGATTTCAGAAAGGCCAGGGAGGGTCACAATAGAGGGAACATTCAACCTGGATATATAGAGAGAATCAGAGGACTCATTACAGCCTTGAAGGGAGAGATGAGTTAGGAGGCAGGCTACTTAAATGAGTACAACAACTCCCTGGGCGTGTTCCCCAACGTGGCATCCTCCTCACCATAGCCTTTGAAGAGTGTATTGTAGGTAGCCTGTTCGCCTCGTCCACTGAACTCCTCAGCTTGGTCCACCAAAGCCTCTTTGATTGCATCGTATCCATAAAGCACCACAACTCGGCGAGGCCCAAGGTAGATGGTGAAGACAGGGCCATAGCGCTCACTAAACTGATGTGGGGTAGATGGGGCTATTAGATATCTTATTCACCTAACTGAACCAGTACACAGAGGTCAGATTATGTGATAGCCTACAAACAAATGATTGAAAAATAAACAAACAAACAAAACAAACAGACAACAAGCCAAAGACTTGAAATAGCTCTTTAGCCTTCTAAACTCCACTAACATAAGACTTTGGATTACTCTATGAATTTCCTGCCACAAAAACATGCAAAATCCCACAGACTCTTGTACTCCCGTGTCCCATCTGTCCTCTCATCCAGTGATACCTGTGTAATGGAGCTGTATACGTCTTTTAAATTCAGCTGTAGGTAATTTCCAATGAAAGGCAAAGGAGTGGGTCCTGGAGGCAATTTCCCTCTGATTTTCTGCTGCCAGACAGATGCTAAGACCATGACACTCAGGCAGGCCAGTATGGCCACCAGGAGCAGCCCTGAACCCAGCATGGTGGCCAGTGAGGATTGACAGGGTGATAGCCAAGGCTGAAATACTACCTTTATACTCCCATGGACAGAGGATGGCCTTTGCTCCTGTTTGTCTAGTTGAGTTTTCAACTCCCAATCTTATCTCCTAACATTGACCCTGTCTGTGTCGCAACATCCACAACACGGGCAAAAGAGTAAAATCTCTGGCTGCCAGGCTTAATTTGAAGTACTTAAAGCCTCGCCGAGTTGTGGTTCTCCACGGATATGATGCAGTCAAAGAGGTTTTGGTGGACCAAGCTGAAGAGTTCAGTGGACGAGGTGAACAGGCTACCTACAATACACTCTTCAAAGGCTACAGTGAGGGATAAACTGTACTGGAACCTGTGACCATTATCTCGAGACTGTCCATGTCTGAGTCCAGAAGAACAAATCTAGAAGTAAAACTCTATATTTGTGTGGCTGAACACATGAAAAGAGCCCTCACAGATGTGAATATTGTGGTCCGTGACAGAATTCAAATTCTTAGATTTCACTGGAATAATACACGAAACATGACTTCAGACATTGAAGACTTTTCTTTTTAAAGATTTATTTACTTATTTTATGTATATGAATACACTGTTGCTGTCTTCAGACACACCAGAAGAGTGCACCAGACCCCATTACAGATGGTTGTGAACCACCATGTGGTTGCTGGGAATTGAACTCAGGACCTCTGGAAGAGGTCAGTGCTCTCAACCACTGAGCCATCTTTCCAGCCCCAGCGTTGAATATATATATATTTTCTTTAAGGATTATATTGTGTTAAAATTTTATGTATTTAAATGCTTTTCTTGCATTTAAGTCTGTGCAACACATGCACACAGTGTCCAAAGATGTCAGAAGATACAGAGGAGTCCTTTGGAAACAGGGTTACACATGGTTGTGAGACACCATGTAGTTCTGGGAATAAAACTTGGGTCCTCCACAAGACCAACAAGTGCTCTTAACCACAGAGTCATTTCTGGATCCCTAGAGTCTAGATAGTTTAATTTTTTTTTAATTAGGAGAAAAATATTAGTAAGGAAAACACGAAGGATTCCAAAGGTGTGGACTGGAAGATCGCATGGCAAGAAGGATCTGTGGGCGCTGAGTTTCTGGTAGAAGTGGATGAAAATCTCACTAGGAGACTGAGGGGAGCACCTGAGCCTAGATTGGTTTTGTACTGTGTCTTCATATATGTAGTTTTCCTGTCTCCTTCCCTTCCTCCCTTTTTCCTTCCTTCCTTCCTTCCTTCCTTCCTTCCTTCCTTCCTTCTTTCCCTCCCTCCCTCCCTTCCTCTCTCCCTTTCTCCCTCCCTTCCTCTCTCCTTCTCCCTCTCCCCCTTTCCCTTCCTCCCTCCCTCCCTTCATCCCTCCCTGTCCCGCCCCCCCACGTTTTCCAGACATAGTTTCTCTGTGTAGCCCTGGCTATCCTGGAACTCACTCTGTAGACCAGGTTGGCCTCAAACTCACAGAGACCCACCTGCCGCTGCTTGCTGAGCACTGGGATTAAAGGCGTGCACCACCACCGATGAGTGTACAGAGTTCTAAAAGGAGCCTCAACTTGAGGTTAGGATAGGCAACTTTCCCTGTTTATGTATGGCTTGGAAAAGGGTAGAAAACCCACAGCTATATTTTAGCAGATCATTTCCCAGACTAGAGGAGAATAGCTCAGTACGTTGGTGAAGGAATTGTAGAAGTTTTATGATATAACAACCTGAACTACCAATATGTGGAGATTCCAGTTGTCAGAAGGCTTCTAACTGGCAAAGGCTCCTACTGGGTTCCCATTAAGACCCTTAGGGAAGGCCACTGGGATACAGTATGCTTCTGTAATTAGTATCCATGTCTTCCACAGGGCACAGGGCAGGCATGGAGCACATGGGTGAACCTTTGGGTCAAACTCTCTAATCCCAGTCTGTGGGCGTCCTGTATCTTAGCCTCCAAACAAGCTGTGCACAGTGAGTCCTTATGAAGTAACAGTTCCTTTTGAAGGTGCATTAGATATTTTAAAGCAACATTTCTTGATTTTTCAGGGTCTGCTCTTAGTAGGCAGAGGGAAGGATAATGGTAGAGATTTAGGTCAACTCCAGTGTGGAGAGCATAGGCTGACTCTGGGATGCTGAGGCTATGAGGAAGAATAAATGACCGTACTGATCTTATCTTACTAAATTTCTTTTTTAAAAATCCAAGATTTCTGGATGTGGTGGCACACACCTTTAATCCCAGCACTCAGGAGGCAGAAGCAGTTGGATCTCTGAGTTCGAGGCCAGTCTGGTCTACAAATCGAGTCTAGGACAGCTTGTTACACAGAGAAATATCCTGTCTCAAAAAACAAACAAAACCCACAATAATTAATTAATTAATTAATTAATTAATGTGTGTGTATGTGTATGTGTGTGTGTGTGTGTGTGTGTGTGTGTGTGTGTGTACTACATGTGCATGTGCCACAGTATTTAAGTGGAGGTCAGAAAACAACTTGTAGGGACTTGATTCTCTTCTTTGACCATGTGCACTTTAGGCATTGAACTCTGAGCATCAAGCTTGGTGATTTTTACCTGCTGAACCAAACTCAAAGTTATATAAGGTATGAAAAGAACAACAACCTTTTGGTAAACATGTATTCTGGAAAGATGAAGTTGATGTGTTTTTGGGTCATTTGGATCTTAGTGCCATCTGGACTGTTCCAATGGTGAACTCATGAGTACTCCATTACCTGCCGCTGCCTTCTCTGAGAGATACATGAGGATCAAAACTAGAGGCAGATGAGTTGAGACCATCATTAGAAGTGGGCAGAGAGGTACACTGGCAGTTACGATATCAGATGGACCCAGGGAATCAGTGACACAGGTAGGCACTATAATAGGAAAAAAGTTGGTATTGAATGAGTAAAACTTATTTTTCTACCTCTGATGCCAAAGGGGCTTAGTGGTTGCTTTCATAAAAGTATAAGGATGGCACCAGGTAGGGCCTGAGGGTGTGACACCAGATGGTGCCTGAGGGTAGTCCTAGCAGTTTTGTATGCAAGCATTAGATAGGTGTTGAGATTGGCTTCCACTTAGTCCCTAAAAGGGCTCTCTGTGTGTTGATGGGAAACCTTTGATAGTTTGGCCATTCAGGGCTGTACCAGTGTGAAGAGCTCTTAGTGCTGATTATAGAAATTTGGAAAGGACTTGGAGGAAGTAGGAAAGAGTATTTGCATTTGGGCTAATGCAAGGATCAAGGTAAACACAGCCTTGTTTACACTTTCCTTTTGTCTTGGTAATCCTGATAAACCCTCAGACCCAGTGACTCCAGGAGACTTTATTGCTTTGTTTGATTACTACCTGATAAAGTATTTATTCTTTATTCCAAACAACAATTAATTTGGCCTATTGCATGTGCAAACTTTTCCAGGAAAATTGATAGTCATTATCCGAAAGACAAGTTGTTACAATTTACCTCTATGCATGCTTTTGTATTTCCTATAAATTTATACATGCAGTCCATAGAAAATGTGCTTACTGTATTTACAGATGACTCATCCAATGGGAAAGCAGCATATGTAATTGGATCACATATTTATTCTCTTGAGTTTTCCCTTGCTTCAGCACATATAATTGAGTTATGTGCTATAACTGCTGTTTTTGAAATGTTGAAAAATCAAATTTTTAATTTGTATATTGATAGCCAATATATAGCTCATGGTTTACAATTGCTTGATACCATTCCCTTTTTAGATACTGCTAATTCTCAAATTTTGCAATTATTTATGCAAATACAACTTAATTTTTTCTTTCTTTTCTTTCTTTCTTTTTTTTAATAATTTATTTATTTTTTCAAATTGTAATTTTTTACTTATTCACACAGGTGTTATAAACACAAAAAGGCAGGACATGGGGAAGGGGAGGACACTGGGGCATGAGTGTTCAGGGGGAATACAGATATCTTTCAGAACAGGGTATCGGCTGGGTGAAGGTTCAGGGGACAGATCACTATGACTCTGCCTATGCTTCACTTGTCCTTATCTAAGTTGGTATTATCTGCCAAGGCTACCTATTTACAAGGTCTATGACTACCCAGGCTGGTAAATTTCCACAAAAGCTGTCTGTTTACAATAGCTTATAGCCATCTGTTTCAATGTTTTTCCACAGAGACCCAAGACTTGGTGTTAGTATACATGTATGACAGGCCTATGGCTGATTTTAGGCCTATGGCTGATTTTAGGCCTTCAGTGTGTAAGCAGGGCTGCCCCTGACATCTCCTCACTTCTCTAAGTATAGAAGGGCTGTGGTGATTCTAATCTTGTGAAGGCGGGGATAGAGGCCTGACCTCCAGTAATTGAAGGGGACCTTGTAATGGCTCCAGTCCCCCTGTCGTTGTCCAGTAAGGCATGAGGGCCATACCCATCCCGATGTCTTTTTCCTGGAGAGGGGATACTTTTGACACCAACCCCTATGCAGTCAGGCTAAATACAACTTAATTTAAGAGAACAAACTGTTCCTTACTTTATAGGACATTTAAGAGCTCATACTGGATTGTTCGGACCCCTTAGTGAGGATAGTGCCACAGCAGATTTGCATATCAGGCAGATTATAGGTTTTACACAGGAACTAATCTAAACATTCTCAATCTTTGCATTTTTAAAATAGTAATAGCTTGAGACAACAATTTGGTATTTCTAAAGAATGTGCATATAAAATTGTAACGACTTGCCCTGAATGTCCTCAGTTTCTTCCTGTACCATATAATGGTGTTAATCCTTGAACCTAGTACCTAATCAATTAGGACAAATGGATGTTACTCATACTTCTGATATTGGAAAATTAAAATATGTGCATGTGACTATTGACACCTTCTCAGGTTTTCTTGTTGCAACTGCTTTAACAGGAGAAGCAACTAAAATATGTAATTACTCATAGCCTACATTATTTCTCTATGCTGGGTGTCCCAAATCAGATTAAACCAGATAATGGAACTGGTTATTACAGTCAGATTAAAACAGATAATGGAACTGGTTATTACAGTCAAGCATTTGATACTTTCTGTCGACAATTTAATATTACCCATATTACTGGGATTCCTTATAATCCTCAAGGGCAAGTTATTGTGGAATGGACCCATGGAACTTTAAAACAATATCTTCATAAAATAAAAAAGGGAGAATTAGAATTATATCCCTCTACACTACAAAATTATTTATACCATGCTCTTTTTATTTTAAAATTTTAAAAGTTTGGATGCTCAGCTGCTGGGTGCTTTTGGCATTCTCACACTTCCACTGTGTATACTTCAATGAAATGGAAGGATCCTATGGCAGGGCAATGGCATGGACCCCACCCTGTACTCATATGGGGACGAGGTCACACTTATGTTTTTTTTCCACAGGAAGAAAATGGGGTGCAGTGGCTTCCAGAGAGGCTGGTGTGACAAATGGAACAATCCCATGTTCCTACTGATTCCCTTACTGTTGATGATGATGGCTCCTGCACACAGTGAAGTCCACTGGGTCTATGCTCCTGACACACCACTGATATATCCAGCAATGTGGTCTAGATTGGAGATTCTCATGATCAGTAATAATACTCAACTTCTTGGATCTCCCTGGACAGAGGAATCAACTTATAATAAGACCATGACTTTCAATGCATTTGGTGATGGGATTCCTGTTTGCTTCACTTAGAATAGTACAAATGATGGGTGTATTTCTGTGCTTCCTCAAAATTTGAAGACGAACATTTCACAAACTATAACTCAAAGACTAGAGATAGACATGCCTAAACATTATGAAGGATCTGCCCGTGATCCTCATGGAATATGACCTTGTGAGTCTGAACCCACAGAGAATGTGAAACAGGCATTTAAAAAAATTGTTAAATGGAGAGAATGTTATTATCAATCCCTAATATGGTTGATGTTTCCAATAATATAAGGATTATTGATTGGGCAGGAAATCAATCAAACACTGGGCAAAAGGAGATGTCCATAGGTCTTTGGCATTCAGAAGCAGGCCATTTCCAACAGCATATCTGAAAGTTAGCTGCAGCTCTCTATGAAGTTATATTAACAATAGATAAAATTGGGGCAGGATCTAGATGTTGAACAAATGTTAGCAAGTATGTTAAGGCTTCTAATCTCTTATTAATTAGTCATGTTAAAATTACTTTTGTTTCTTCTATGATATTTAATGTAAGTTGTGTTGATTGTACACTTTCTAATTGTGTTAGTGTATTGAAATCTGGCATGTCTGGTATGGTCGTTTATCAACCAGCTTTTGTTTTATTGCCCCTTAATTTTACAGAACCTTGGTATCCTGAAAAAAACTTGCAAATTCTGGAAGAAGTGAGTCAGGCTTTAAGCAGAAGCAAGAGGGTAGAGGGCTTGATTATTGCTGTTATAACAGCTTTAATTACATTAATATCTAGCACAACTGCTTCTGTAACTGCTTTGTCACAAGAAGTTAAGACAGCTACTTTTGTTACTCATTTAGCAAAAAATGTTACTAATGCTCAGAGTATTCAAGAGGATTTAGATAGGTGTTTGGACAATGGATTGATGCTCTTTATGATACAATTCAAATTATTGGAGAGGAGGTTCAGAGTTTAAGAGTAAGAAGCCATCTCAAGTGTCATACTAAATACCAATGGATTTGTGTTATTTTTAGAATTTACAATGACAGTCACTATAATTGAAAAAAAGTTGAAAGACACTTGCAGGGTATTTGGCATAATTCTAAAAACTCTGGATGTTTTAACTTTGCATACAGAGATTATGAATTTAAAAAATGCTGCTCCACTGAGCTTTGATGCTGCAGATATTGCTGATAAAATTATTCATAGCTTAAGGTCAGTATTTCTATCTTGGTCAAACTTTAAGAATGGCTTATATATCTTAATCATATTAGTCCTTCTTGTCCTGGGAATACTTCTGTCCCTGACCATTGTGATAAAACTTGCTTTTAACAACATCAATATGTTGGCGGACAAAACACATGGCTTGAAACTAAAAATGGATCCCCAAACAGAATTACTAATTTATCAGACTGGCAGTCAATGATGGCTAAGTGTCTGGACAGTGCCTTATCAACCTAAGACAGAATAGCATTGCTTTTGAAAATGCATATTCCAATATGGGTAAGAAAGGCATTTTTGTCAGAACAACCTAAGATAGACACAATCTTGTTTATGAAATAAAAAAGGGGGAGATGTGCAGAGCTCTTCGTGCTGCTTATAGAATTTTGTTAAGTATCTGTCACTGGGCTCAGAGGAGGAAGTAGGATCAGATAAGAGTATTTGCATTTGGGCTAATGGAAAAATCAAGGTAAACACAGCCAGGAATGTGTGACTTTCCTTTTGTCTTGGTAATCCTGATAAGCCCCCAGACCCATTGACTCCAGTGACTTTGTTAATTGCTTTGTTTGATTATTACCTTGTGTGATCTCTTTGTTCATTGCCTTGTTTGATTACGTTGTCTTTGATCTGAGAACTGACCACATCTTTTGGATGTACCTAGATTGATATAAAAGCAGACCGGGAAAAAATAAATGTGCTTCAACCTCAGCACTGGCTGGAGTCATGTTATAGTTTTGTGTAATTGTCTTTTTCTTTTCAGTCCTCACTCCCTCCCTGGGCTTGGTCAAACCAGTCTTACGCCCTCAAGGGCAACATATGGGTGACCAAAGCCCATTTTGTCTAATAAACAGGGAATATACATTCTTTTTGGGAGTTCTTGGAGCCTTTTCCCTAACATTCATGCCTTCTAACCTAAAATTGTCTTAAAAATTTTTAACTTATTTAAAATTTCTATTAAGGTTCAAAAATCATACTTATTCTACTCCCATAGGTCAAATCAACTTGTCTGATAACCATTATTTAGTCCTTAATTAACAGCCAGTTTCCTTTTACAGACAAACTGTTACTGCCTATCCCATACACATAATTAAGATATTTTCTTCCCCAGCCATCCAAAGCAGATAAAGCCTCAACTCTTCCCTCTGCTTTCCTTAATACAAAACAGGTGACTCCTGACTTAAAGGATGCCTTCCAGGACTAAATCAATTTTCTAGGATCATAAAAACAGATCATGATGAGCTCCCAAGCAAACTATTACAGACCTAACACACACCACCCACCCTGGCAAACATCTCCTTGCTGGGGTTCTTCTCCTCTGCTTTGATTATTCTATAAATTTATCTCTACAAAAGAAAAAGCACTGCCTCCACAGACCCAGACAGAGACTGACTCACCATCTCCTTGGGCCTGCCTGGGGCAATGAAGCTGCCTTCATCCAGACACATCATCTGACTGAAGACTCCTGAGACAAACATATGCTGAGACTCACAGAAGACAGACTTGGGACCTTCCAGAGACAGATAAACTCTTTTGCCAAAGCCAAATGGCTACCGAACTTGGGAAATTTACATGATAGTAAGAATAACATGATGTCTATATAGATTAATCAAACATTGTTTAAGACTGATGTTAATACCCTCACAAACTGTGCAATCTACTGAACAATTAATTGATTCAATAATCCCTTGTCTCTCTAGTCCCCACCCTTTGTTACCCCTCTGGCTTATGTTGTGCTACCACTCTGGCCTATGCTGTGTTTTATTTTGATGCTTCCACTCCACCCTAACATTTCACTACAAATAACAATAGACAGTAATTCCATTGACACATCTCCTTAATAAAAAAGAAAAGAAGAAGCTGTGGGACGGTAAACCATGCCAGGAACCTTGGAGGGTAGAGCAGGTTGAGACCCTGGAAACTCACACTTGAGATGATAAGCACCTTCCTGCTCCCTGCCAAATTCCTGGTCTGGATCACATGTCACACTTCCCACATAAGGAAATGTGACCACAGAGTTCTCCATGCTAATGGGGTACCTAGAGGGCCTGAGGGTTTAGCCAATAAGCTTCCTTTCCTAGCATTCCTCCCTGCAAAAGGTACTTAATCTCAGGTCTACCCTGAGAAATTGTTATGGTATGCATCCGTTTCCCACAATAAACAGTCAATAGTTTAGAACCATGGACTGTTTCTTTCATCAAGAATTGCAGTGAGGAATGTGGAAGGGGTCTTCGACTACCAAGTCAAGCTGCAGCCTAAGCCTCCTGCTTCCGGGTCCAGAAACCAATATTCAGGTGAGAGAGCATCTGTAGATATATCCGTGTGTCCGACATCTTACAGCTCAGTTGTAGTTGTTCAGTTTTTAAGATTGTGCTCTGGTTCATAGGGGATGCTATCTGTTGATGTGAGCTCAGGAGTGGGGAAAGATCTGAGAGAGTCTGGGACAGGCCACAGACCATCTTTGAGGGGACTCAGAGGGGGGTCATGTTTTGTATCAAGAAAGAAGGCATGAGAGAAAAATGAATGCTGGATAGACCCAGAGAGGGTTAGACATAACAAAGTCTGAGTCACTTGTAGATATCTTTAGAAAAAGAGAGACAGCCAGTCAGTATAAGACAATGTATCAACTTGGGACAGTCAGTCAATATAAGACAATGTATCAACTTGGTTCAGCAGAGCCATGGGAATGTGATGGTAGAGCCCATGAAAGGATTCTGAGAAGCAACAGTGTATCTGTAGGCACTTAGTTAAGTATAGCAACTCAGACAGAACTGCATTCATCCAAGACCAAGTTCCTCCTTCCACCTTGTTTTTACTTGAAATTTGCTGAGCAGGCATCTGTTTTATGCACTAGTTAATGCTACTGGATCAGCAAATACAAGTTAGCTTGCTTTAGGCAGGAGACCATTCTGTGACGGAAGTGCGCTATGAAATGAGATCGAGTCCTGCTTAGGGCAGGAGGCCCTTTGTTATTGCTGCAGAAGACAGAAGCCTGGCTGAGTCACTCTCCGCGTCTATACTGAAATCCTCAGTGCTTCTGCCAGGATTTTGTTCATGTAAACACTGTCAAGCTGTGAAAGAAAGTGGCTGGAGGGGTGTTTGTGTGAGAGGTGAGCAATAAAGTACCTGTACATTCTCAAAAAAAAAAAATAGAGTTCCACTGCTTCCCGATTCCCTAGCTTAGGTATTTTTGTCTTTCTCTCAATCCTCTGATTCTTCCCCCTGATTTTTCTTTCTGCTTCCCTCTCCTTTGGTTCCGTGCTGTTTTGTTTATTTTCTTTTGGTTTTGTTCCTGTTTTTTCCCCCGATTTGACACAAGCTACAGTCATCTGGGAAGAAGTAGATCACAATGGAGGCATTTCCTCCGTCAGACTGAACTGTAGGCAGATTGTGGGGCATTTTCTTGATTGAGGATTGATACGGGAGGGCCTAGTTCATATGGGCAGTGCTACCTTAGGGCAGGTGGCTCTGAGTTATATTCAAAACCAAGCTGAGTAAGCCATGAGACGCAAGCCAGTAAGCAGGCATTCTTTGTGGTCTCTGCTTAAATGCCTACCTCCAGGTTCCTGCCTAGACTTCTCTTCATAATGAATTGGGGAAGGGGAGGACATATAAGCCAAATTAACCCATTCCTCCTCAAGTTGCTTTTATTATAGCAATAGGAACCCAACTAAGACATTCGATAACCACCATCCTGGCAGCCACCTCCACTTCCTCTCCCTCCACCTGTCCAGCCTCTTTGATGATTATTCCCTCTTTCTTCCCTTCAGCCACCATGGTCATAGCCACCACATCCACCTCTCCCTCCTCGTTCATGACTTCATTGTCCTCCGTATGAAGAATATTCATAACCACCTCTCTCTCTGCCTTGGCCTCCTGCTTGCTGCTTGGGGCCATCTTGTCTTTTCTGCCATGGTGGCATCTCTGGGGGTCAAAGGTTCAATTTCATTAGGTCTGCCAATCTGTCAGGCACCCTGCCCATCACCATCTTATTAATGGCACAGGCAATCTTTTCTCTTATAGACCCACTGCTTGTCCTTAAAATCTTTGACAAGTCTCGTCTGGCAGCCCAAAGATGAACAACGGAAATATTACCTTTAGGAGACAAGACTGAACACGTTGGCTGGTAAACCTGAGCTAATTTTTCTGTCTGACTCTTAGCTCTGTCAGATCAGCCAAAGGACTGGATGGTGACATCCAAACGTTTGATTAGCAGCTTCCTCCAGACTTCATATTCATTGGCTGTGGCTCGGTTAATGGCTTCTGTCTTTTCCCAGTGGGCTGGCCCCATTGGCTTCTTCAGTAACGACTTTCCCACATGACTAGGTGGAACTTTTGCTAATCTTTCCTTTAGTTTCTTTCTCAATCCTGCTGAAGAATTGGAACATAGTTATTATACTGGCTGTAGGTTTAGACATTCCTAGAGTAATATATATGCCTTTCAACTCTCGAAAGACCTCTCAGCTGCCTCCTTCTTGAGTATTTTTGGAGGAGCATTTATACAGAGCATTCTGGCAGCTTCTAGTTCTGAGATGAGGTATGTGAGCAAAAGGAGGCAGATCTTCTGAACAAGAAGGCGCTTGGTTACATCCCCAGATGTCAGAGAAGGATATGGGCAGTACATATCTCCTAGTAGCCCACTCCCCTCCAGCTGGAATTCTTCAGCTTCACTTGGACTGTTAGTTACCTGTACATTTTCTTCTAGTTTACAGAGGACTCTTAATTCAGACACTAGCCAAGCACAGAGTCTGGTAAACTCAGGGGAAGCGGCTCCAGCAGAGACTGCCTGCAACAGTGCACCATCGTCCAACAATGGGCCCTTGTAACCTAGATCTTCCAATGACTCCCAGATGTCAGTCTCCATGAGGTCACACTCCATGCTACTGTGGTATTCAATTTTCGGAGTCGTCAGGCTGCCCTTTCACCAGTAACACATACACTCGCGCATGTACTCACAGTGGAACTCTTAAGAGTTGCTGAGAGATGGCAAGGAACCAGAAAGAAGAGACACCCAGTGGGATATGATGCTGGGGTCCAACAGTCCTCACAATCCACACAAACACCAATCTCAGTCAGAGTGGGATAGTCTATTGAGCATTTGTCCCAGGACTGGGAGATCGGTGCCGCAAACCAGACTCAGAAGCTGATTGTAACCCGAGCCAGGATCCTACAGAGCTTTTAAACCTGAAATTCACAAACATCTGTGCCAAGTTATTCCCCCAATCAAGATTTAGGGATAGAAGACTTCCTTAGGAACATGTCTTTGTTGTATACTTATGTTGCTCCTATTGGTTGGGGTATTCAAAAGTGGTGGGAGACTTGCCTTGCCTAACATTCATGTCTTAACTTGCCAACCAGGATATCAGTTACCCACCTGCATATCTCTTGCTGTCAAGTAGGATATCAATTCCCAGGGAGGTCTTGGAAATTTAAACTTTATTTAACCTCTACTCAAAACGGAAGTCTTACCCCAAATAGCTTCTTATATTCGTTCAGGAATGATCAGAGAGAAAGCAGGCATACAAAAATCCTAAAGTAGGCAAGAGACAGAAGGGAGGCTGGAAAGCAATCAACTGGTATGTGATAATTAGAGGACAACCAGACAATTAGAGGTCAGCCAAGAGTCAATCAGGGCTCTGGAATCCAAGGTCATCATGTACCTGCCACGTGCCTTCACATACTGTTTCCCAATTGTAGCCTTTATAGGTCCATGTCAATCAATTCTTACTAGTTATCAATGTCTGTATTAATGACAACTCACAACACAAAGGAAAGCTGTCTGATCAAGATTCAGAGCAGCTCAAATCCATGAGTGTAAATATACTTGTTTAGAAGGCAGTAGAGCAACATGAACATTTAGGAAAACAACAGTGGTTTCCCACTGCCAGCCTATGAGATCCTCAGACTTAGTCTTTTGACCAGGTTTATAGTACTAGACATAGAATCTGTCTTAACGAGCAAGCCTCAAAGATGAGTGGAAAGCGATTGGTAACCCCCATAACTACCATGCCACTATTACGCCAGTGGGCACATTTTTTTTTTTTCCTGGCAGGCTGGAGTTGTAGCACACAGGGTTCAGCACTGGGCAAGATGATCGATGCCATCTCTCCCTGCATAGAACCTTCTGGCACGGTGAAGGCTAGACATAAAGTAGAGAGTTTCCTGGGCAGCTTGAGGTTGATTTCTCTAAGTCTTGTCACCAGTGTGCATTGTCCCCAGCAATAGAGTATTAGTGTCTAGCTCTAGTGGGCAGCCAAGAACAATAGGCTGCACTGTTTTGGAAACCACTGGGAACTTCTTAGCCAACAACTCACGGGTACTAAATTTTGGTTAAAAAAAAATTAAAACTAAACCTAGGAGTTGTGTTGCTCATGTATGAAAAGTAGCTTCATTTAACTTCCTTTTAAAAAAATATGTTTTTGGCTAGTAGGTTTCTATCACACACTGATAGCTTTGGACGTTCCTTCTTCAGTCTTTCTCCCATTTACTCACTCCTTCCACCCCTGGTATTTTCACAGTCTATTCCCATATGCCATCCATTTCTGTCTGTATACTATTCCCCATTGAGACTTCAACTCCCTTGGTGATTCCTTTCTTGCTTCCTAGACTTAACAGATACACATGCCAATTTAAACACAGAAATTCAAAACTTCAAATCTGTGATCCATGTATAGCATTTGTCATTCTGATTCTGTGCTACCTCACTCAGTCTGTTTTCCAGTTCCATTTATTTTCTTGATGATCCCACAGTTTTACTTTTTAGTGTTAATAGAATCCCATTGTGGGACCTTTTTCCCCACAATCTCCTGCACCCATCCTTTCCAATCTGGGCTGGGCAGAAAGGCTCCTGCAAAGGGTGATGGAAAGGGGAAGGGCCTTTCTTCCATCAATGAGGTTGTGTCCTGAGACTATCAACACTCACAAGCATACCCATTGAGTGGGCTTCAAGAAGCATGTCCCTTGGATATTCAAAGAAATCCAGAAATTTGCCATGGAGATGGGGGCTCCAGATGTGTGCAATGATATCAGGCTCAATAAAGCCATCTGGGCCAAAGGAATAAAAAATGGTCCATATTGCATGTGAGTAGCTTTGTCCCAGAAAACATAATGAGGATGAGAATTCACCAAACAAACCCTACACATTGGTAACTGACATGCCTGCTACAACATTGAAAAATCTACAGACCATCAATATAGATGAGAACTAACCTGCTGAATGTCAAATAAAGTCACAGAAATGCAAAAAAAAAAATCCGTTGTGTAAAGGAACCAGTTTTCACTGTCCAGTTTTTATTTGTTGGTCATGGGTGTTGATTCCATCTCCTAGCTGTCCAGGGAAGCCTCAGGAGTGACCAGGCTCAGTGCAGATCCTCAGAAAGAGAGGGAAGATGGTAGCTACAGGTGGAGGGAAATTCTCATGTTGCATGATATTTTAAAAAAGACTTGGCTCTTCTTTGTCTGCTTGCCTTGTGGGACTGAGCAACTCTGAATTCTTGGACTTGCATTCACAGCTGATCATTGTTGAGGAGTTGGACTACAGACTGACTCATTCTTGGAGAATGGTGAAGCTTAGATGGGCGCTGGGTTTTCCTACTCAATAAATCTGATCAAGGAAATCTATCAGCAATGCCAAGTCTCTTCCCCAAGATGATTTAAGGCCTTCTCAATGTTGAAACTTGAGATTAGTCATTAAAAATACAATGTCCTGGCCCAGGAACTGACCATGTGCCACAGCTCTCCATACCCGAATCCCACCAGGAGAGAGCTGGTCTCCCAGGAGTGCTGACACACCTGAGAGCACAGATAAGATCGCCACTTCTGCTCAAATACCTGGCCCAAGAGGGACCCGCCCACAATCATCGGGACACAGGAACCAAGGAACAGCTGGAGACAGGATACTTCCAGGTACACAGCTCTCCAGACCCAAATTCTTTCCAGAGAGAACTGATCTCCCAGGAATACCGACACACAGGCTTACAGGAGGAACAAGCCACAGTCAGAGACAGCAAGACCAGCTAATACCAGAGATAACCAGATTATCTAGAGGCAAAGGCAAGAACATAAGCAACAGAAACTATGGCTCCTTGGCATCATCAGAACCCAGTTTTTACACCTCAGCAAGCCCAAGATACCACAACACACTGGAAAAGCAAGACTCTGATTTAAAATCACATCTCATGATGATGATAGAGAACTTTAAGAAGGATATAAATAACTCCCTTAAAAAATACAGGAGAACACAAATAAACAAGTAGAAGCCCTTAAAGAGGAAACACAAAAATCCCTTAAAGAATTACAGGAAAACACAACCAAACAGGTGAAGGAATTGAACAAAACCATCCAGGAACAAAAATGAAAAGAGAAACAATAAAGAAATCACAAAGGGAGACAACCCTGGAGATAGAAAACAGGAAAGAGATCAGGAGTCATGGATGCAAGTATCACCAACAGAATACAAGAGATAGAAGAGAGAATATCAGGTGCAGAAGATACCATAGAAAACATTGACACAACAGTCAAAGAAAATTCAAAATGCAAAAAGCCCCTAGCCCAAAACATCCAGGAAATCCAGGACACAATGAGAAGACCAAACCTAAGGATAGTAGGTATAGAAGAGAGTGAAGATTCCCAACTTAAAGTGCCAGTAAATATCTTCAACAAAATTATAGAAGAAAACTTTCCTAACATTAAGAAGTCGATAAACACAAGAAGCCTACAGAATTCCAAATAGATTGGACCAGAAAAGAAATTTCTCCTGTCACATAATAGTCAAAACACCAAATGCACAAAACAAAGAAAGAATATTAAAAGCAGTAAGGGAAAAAGGTCAAGTAACATATAAAGGCAGACCTATAAGAATTACACCAGACTTCTCACCAGAGACTAGGAAAGCTAGAAGATCCTGGGAAGAAGTCATGCAGACCCTAAGAGAACACAAATGCCAGCCCAGACTACTATACTTATCAAAACTCTCAATCACTATAGATGGAGAAACCAAGATATTCCATGACAAAACTAAGTTTACACAATAGTTTTCCAGAAATACAGCCATACAAAGAATAATAGATGGAAAACTCCAACACAAGGAGGGAAACTAGACCCTAAAAAAGCAAGAAAGTCAACTTCTTTCAATAAACTCAAAAGAAGATAGCCACAAAGAACATAAGTCCACGTCTAACAACACAAAAAACAGGAAGCAACAATCACCATTCCTTAGTATCTAACACCAATGGACTCTATTCCCCAATAAAAAGACATAGACTAACAGATTGGATATGTAAATAGGACCCAGCATTTGGCTGCATACAGGCAGAATGGCTGTACATGTGTGTACATGTGTGTACATGTATCTTTGTATTCGCAATGTGTGTGCAGGTGCCAATGAACACCAGAAGAGGATTTTGGATCTCAAAAAGTTGGAGTTTTGAGCCCCACCAACATCTGTCTTCTAGAAGAGCAGTAAGTGCACTAACTGAGCCATCTGTCTAGCCCAAGATTCTCCGTGTTTAATGCAGTCATTCAGAGCTGTTTTTGTCTCTCTTGGTTTTCCCCTTGTGGTACATAACTCACAGGTTTTTGATGTGTTCTTTTTCATTTCATTTAACTACGGGAGTCTTAAAATTTTCCTTTTTGATTTCTTTAATGGACTCCAATGTGTGCTCTACTGCGTTATTCACTGCTGTGCTGTAAATTTCTGTGAGTCTTTGCATCTTCTGAAGTTCTTTTTTTTCCTGTCTTTATTTTTTTTTGTGGTCAGATAGTTATATTATCCTCACTTTCCTATGTTTCTTGAGACTTGCTTTCTGCCCTAAATGTGGTCTAGCAGTTCTATGAGCTGCTAAGAGGAATATGCAATCTGTAGTGTCTGAGTGGGTGTTCTGTGATGCCTGGTCTATGATTCTGCTTAACTCTCATATGTCTATTTAACTGTTTTCTGGCTGTTCTGTTCATTAGTGAGAGTGGGACATGGAAGTCACCTGCCATTACTATGTTGATGTTCATATCTGTGGCTATGCTCATATATATATGCTATCTGAAGTTGGAACTACCAGACTCTCACTTACATGCTTAGAATTTCAATGTCTTTTTGTTTTCTTGGTTGGTACCAAGCAGTTCTGATCAGCTTTGGTTTGAAGTCTTTTTTGACTATGAAGTCTATTAACCATGCCTGCCTATTTTCCAGTTCCATTTGCTTGGAGTACCTTTCCCAACCTTTCAATCTAAGGTACCTCCTGTCTTTGACAGTGATGTGTTTCTTATGGAGAGCAAAATTACAAGTCCTTTTGCATATTGTGATCTTCTTTGTTACTTTGGATTGGAGGGATTGAGACCATGACATTGAGAGTTATTATTGAAAGATGTGTACTGAAATTGAAAGATTGTTGCTTTTGTCTTCCTTTCTGTGGAGGGCTAGGACCACAGGAGACATGATGTATGGAGAAGAAACACAGTTCCTTCTCTAAACAAGGAACGTGCTTGGCAGAGCCAATGATGGCCTGCGGGCCAGGTCCGTGAGGGGAGCTGAGGCCTTGAATCTTGACAACTCAATTCTTTCTGCCCTAAGGGGTTGTATTTGTCAGTCCCAGGGCCGCTGTGTGCTCAGTCTTCGATGTCCTTGAGATAATCCGTTCTCCTCTTGTGCAACAGTGCCTGATTATTTTCCAATGACTCTATCTCATTTTGTGATAGCTTTTGTTGACCCTGGCCCATTTTTCCTTCAGGAAAGACTACATATAAGATGCTGTCTTCTTTTTTTTTTTTTTGGTTTTTCGAGACAGGGTTTCTCTGTATAGCCCTGGCTGTCCTGGAACTCACTCTGTAGACCAGGCTGGCCTCGAACTCAGAAATCCGCCTGCCTCTGCCTCCCAAGTGCTGGGATTAAAGGCGTGCGCCACCACCGCCCGGCTAAGATGCTGTCTTCTTAATAAGCTTCTTTGTCATAAGACATAGCTTGTGCAAGATCTCCTGACTCCAGTTTTTTGTTTTTGTTTTTTTGCTTTTTTTTTTTTAAAAACATTCTTTACTTTCTCACCTCCCTGTTCCTCCCTCTTAGGACCCTGTCATTGAAAAATGAATGACCCGCTGGTTCAGGTTATTTTCTCAAAACCTTTTTATTAACCATCTTGATTTTGATCCCCGCTGTGGTCTCTTGAGTGTGTTTAATCTTCTCTTCAGTCCAAAGTATTCCCTCTATTAACCTCTGTAGAGTTGGCTTAGTGGTCATAAATCCCTTTAGTCTGTTTTGATTGTGGAAAATTTTTTATTTGTCCTTCAATTATGATAGAGGGCTTATCGAACGTGAAAAGTCGGGTGGCAGCTGTGACCTTTCAGAACTTGGAATCTATCTTGCCCAACCCTTCTGGCCTTAAAAGTTTCTATTGAATAATCTACTATCCTGATCGGCCTGCTTCCATGTGAAACTTGGCCCTTCTCTCCTGCATCTTTCAATGCACCCTCTTCTAGGGTTTTGTGTTTGGAGTATATGGTTAGGAAGGCCCTATCTATTTGGTGTTCTGTCTGCTTCTTGTGGCTTGGTGAGCATGTCCTTCTCCGAGTATGGAGACTTTTCTTCTGTGACTTTATTGAACACACCTTCTATGGCTTTGGCACGAAATACTTCTCTCATGACAATTTGTAGACTTTTTTTCTTTCGTTTAGTTCCAAAGCTCTCCCAGGTTCCATTTACATTTTTCTCTTAACATTTCCACTGACCTCAATAGCATGGTCCTCCACATCTTTTCTGAGCCTTGACTTCCAGCCCTCCACATAGTTTGTTCCATTGGTAGGACTACCACGGAGCCAACTGATGCTGGAGTTTTCTTCTCCAGTATCGGTTCAGTTTCTTTAGCAATTCTGAACGACTCCTGTTTTCCTGACGTACACTGGCTTTTCCTGTAGTTTCCTGCTTTTCTCTTGGACCACGTTCACATCTTCTCTCAGCCGTTTGAGCACATTTATAATTGTTCTCTTGAATTTCCTGGAAATTCTTCTAAGTCACCCTCATTGGAAGTCATTCTGATGGGATTGGTAAGTTCTGGAAGAAACAAAATGTTTTGAGGTCATAAAATTTCATGCTGTTTTTGTTTCTCTATCAGGAATAAGCTTGTTGCTTGGGTGTTTTTCTGTCTCTTTTTTCTCCCTCTGTCCATCCCTCCCTCCCCCCCCAAAATCCCTCCCTCCCCTTTTCCACTCTCTCTCTCTCTCTCTCTCTCTCTCTCTCTCTCACACACACACACACACACACACACACACACACACACACACACACACCACACCCCACTAACCTACCCTGGGGACTTGAAACTAAGAAGTAGCTGCTAGTCATGGAGCCTCAGTTGGCCTGCTATAGACTCTGGTGAAAGGACACGGAGGAAGGCAATTGTAGAGATCAATAGGTCCAGAGACCAGCAAGTTGAAGAGCACAGGTAACTGGAGGCTTGGCTTGGGCAGGGAGGTACACAGGGAATGGTTGTTACACTCTCCACAGCTAGGAACACATTTCATCAACTGAGAGCGCTTTTCATCAACTTGAGTTTGAAAGCTCCAAGCCTGAGGTCACCGTGTTGGGTTGACCTCTGGAGCTATGGATATGTCATTTGAGAATGGTGTAGAACCTGACAACTCTGAAGATCCCGGGTCTGCTTTATACCCATGGAGGTATTCCTCCAGAAGGGTGGCTAACACTTAGGAGGTCTTGAAATCTCTCTTCCAGAACTATTATCAGTGCTGGGATTGCTCCCCACGCTCCCACATACTATGTCCACTCGGACATACTTCTTACCTAGTCACAAGTTAACTGGTCTCAGGAGGAGGGAAGAAAGCGTGCTGTACTCACAGACTGTAAAGCTAAATATGGCCAGTAGAGGCCGCTGTTATTCAAGAAGGCAAGCTACCAACGTGAGGTCTTTGCAGGCAAGGAGAGGGGATGAGATGGAGGATGAGGTTGGGGATATGGGGGGGGGGGGGGGGGGGGGGGAACAACAGGAATGAATCTACAAGTTCGATTTTCTCCTCCACCCCATACATAACTGGTTGTATTAAGCTTTCAAGGGCCCAGAATGGAGGGCTCACCAACCCGGTTTTTTCTTTTGACTCTTGAGATTATTGGTTTTTTGAATTATAATTTTAGAAAGATGTTTATTACTGATTAGTAGCTTGACTTTATCTTGTTTTGAAAAAATCTTTTAAGAATATTTTAGTTTTTATGTGTATAGGTGGTTTGCCTGCATGTGTGTCTGACCATCACATATATGTCTGGTGTCCACAGAGGTTAGAAGAGGGTATTGAATCCCTGGCACTGGATTTACAGATGGTTATGAGCCATGATTGTGGGTGCTGGGAACTGAAATCAGTTCCTCTACAAGAGCAGCAAGTACTCTTAACTACTGAGCTGCCTCTCCAGACCAAAGAAAACTCGTATGTTATTTTTATTCTTTTTAAAAAAATGTATCTAATTTTATTTATTTTTATTATTGGGAAATTTATTGTTTTTCTCTTTTTTTCCTTTTTTACTGATTTCTAAGTTTTCAATCTATTGTCTTCCTCTCCATAACATGCTTCCCCACTCCTTTTGCTTGTATTTATTTAACATTGCTTTCCATGTCTCTATAGCAGGTTTGCCACGTTTAGGTTTGTGCTTGCTGGTGATGTGTTAGTGGCTGCAACGGACCTTGCATGGCTGTTATGACTGTACTGAGAACTGGGTCTTTAGAATGGTTGTTCAATAAGAATATCCCCAAATGGAACAGATCTAAACCAACAAATGTGCAGATTGCAATGCAGAAATAGAAAAAAAGCAAGGCAGCAGGGCTCCTCCATAGAGACACTGAGTCCTCAGCTTCTAAGTTCTAAGGCTCTGAAATGGACCCCTGGGTGACTATGGGGTCTAGAGCTTGTGACCTGCTTGGTTTTTGGTCACGATGTCTTTTTCCCTCATAAGAGCCAGAAGTGAGTCCAGGATGGGTGCTATGGAGTAGAGAACCTCCCTGGCTCTTGTGAAGCCCCGGGAGGGTAGAAGACTAGAATGAAGTTTCAGTAGGACTTTTGGCTGAACTGAACAATGTAACTCAGGATCACAGCTGTCAGAAAGATGGGACTGGCCTTCAAAAAATAGCAATGGCAGGATGCAAAGAGCCCTGTTATCCAAGATTTCTAACTTGAAGATTTTCTGTGTTACTGCCCAGACCCTTAGGGAAGCTTGCAAGGTTGGTAGGATCTACCAAGGTTATATCCCTACTTCTTATTCCTGTTCTTGATGGATGCTTTTCACTTGGTAAGTGTGTGTGTGTGTGTGTGTGTGTGTGTGTGTGTGTGTGGAGAGAGAGAGAGAGAGAGAGAGAGAGAGAGAGAGAGAGAGAGAGAGAGAGAGAGAGAGAGAGAGAGAGAAGGAAAAGGATGATTTTTTTCATTAATTTATTTATTCATTTTACATTCAGGTCACAGCCCCCTTCCTCCTCTCCTCCAGTCCCACTGTTACAAATCCCTCCCCCTACTATCCCCTCCCAACCCCATTCTGAGACAGAGGGAGACCCCCTTGGGTACCACTTTGCCCTAGGACATCAAGTCACAGCTGAACTAAGTGCATCCTCTCCCATTGAGGCCCTACCAGGCAGTCCAACTAGGGAAAGGGATCCAATGGTAGGCAACAGAGTCAGAGACAGCACCCCCCCCCCCCCCCGCTCCAATGGTTAGGGAATCCACATAAAGACCAAACTGGACATCTACTACAAATGTGTGGAGGTGTAGGTCCAGCCTCTGCATGCTCTTTGGTTGATGGTTAAATCTCAGAGAGCCCCTATGGGTCCAGGTTAGTTTGCTCTGCGGGTCTTCTTGACCCCACTGGCTTGTTCAGCTCTATCTCCCACTTTTCCACAAGACTTCTGAGCTCTCCTGGTGTTTGGCTGTGGGTCTCTGTACCTGTTTCTATCAGCTGCTGGATGAAACCATTCAGGAAAAGATTATTCTAGGTTCCTGTCTGCAAGCATAGGAAAGTATCATTAATAGTGTCAGAGGTTGGCTGTCTCCAATGGGGTGGATCTCAAGTTAGGCCAGTCATTGGTTGGCCATTAAAGAGGGATTTAACTTATGTCACCTTTGGCAAACATAACTAACTGTGGCTCTATTTGGGAGTCTAGGTATCTTTTTCAGAGGATACTTTGGCCAGAGCCGACTGATTGACAGGCATCGGTACTGAAAACTTTGGCAACGCCTTCCTTTCCCAGCAGCTATCAACCGCCAATATTTCCTTGGTCTTATTATTATTTTTTTAGTGGGTGTATATTAAGTGCCCATAGTTTCTGGTTTTTCAAAGACTATTCATTTCAAGTATATCCTGCATTTGACCATATTTGTGCCTCATCAACCTATTTCTCTTTCTTCCCTCCCCCTCCCAGTTTCCTTCCCTCTCCTGAGTTTCCCTCTGTTTGTGTAATATAACCTTCCTTTCTTTCTTTACTGTCTGTCTACCAAGAAGAAAAACTCCCTGCCCCCAGCTGCAGTGAATCAGGAAGGATAAAGAGGAAAACTTTCCCCTTCCCTGGGGGGAGAAAAAAAAACCTCTCTGTTCTCTACTTCACGAAGGAGAGGCCTTGACAGCAAAAGCTAAAGAGACTATGGTATATTCCAGAATAGCTCAGGGCAGAGTACAGAAACAGACCACTGAGTTTGAGTTTGGTGCTATGTGGGAGTCACATGACCTGAACAATCAATGGCTGTGTCCAGGCACTCTTCATGCTTGATTTTAGGAGACAAATATTGCCACTCACCACAGAAACAGAAGCCACTGACCACTGCCTCCACAGCCAGTGACTGCACTTGGGTTCGTGGCCAGTCTTCCCTCTCATAACGGTCTTTTGTGACCATCTAGACCTACGTGTCCCCAGGACTTGTCAGTGAATCGCCCCATCTCCCCAGAGTAGTTTACTCTGTAGCAACAGATGTGAACACACACCCTCTATGCTCTAAAGATGGCTTGTTATTCGAGAGGAATCACTGTCAGGGCACACTCCCCATGAGAACCACGGTTCCTTCTACAGTTATGGGCACCTGTCTGCCTTCATCGGCAGGGGTGTATGCAGTCTCTGGGGTGCTCTGTGCTCCTGTACCCTCCTGCCGGGTAGCCAGGTTTGGAGGGGAGACTTTGCTGAGTTGTCTTCCTGCTTCTCCTTTTCTCCTTCTTGATAAGTTTTTCATCTCTTCATTATTTCCTTGGGATGTGGTTTCTCCTTCGCTGCTATGGGTCTAAGTGTTTGGAGGGAGTAAAGGGAAGGGGGAAATGATGTAATAATATCATAATCTCAAAAAATAAAAGAACTTATTTTTAAGATTAAAAAAAGGAAAAGATGTCATTTTGGTGAATCTTTCCATCCAGTGCAAAAAATTTAAAACGGTTTTTTATGAATCTGACATTTCTTTACATGTCGTGAGTTTACCTACACCTCTTGCTATGACTGTTCTCATCCTATAAATTTGTATATATTTATTTTTGTTCAATTATTTAAGTATAATTTACCATATGATATTTCTTGCAACCACTGTTGTATAAGTCTACATTGCTTTTGTTGTTGTGATTCAGCCATTGCATAATTTATACATGTATGAAAAACATCAATTTTACTTCATTACTATTTATGTTCTTTTTTAAAATGACTTAGTTTTAAAGCCATGTGTATTTGTGTGTGTCTCTGTGTGTGTGAATGTGCATATACATGCAGGTGCCCATGGAATCCAGAAGAAGGCACTGGATCCCCTGGAACTAGAGATACGGGTGACTTTAAGCTGCCAGACTTGAGTGCTGGGGACCCATGAAAGTCCTCTGCATGAGCAGTCTGTGTTTCTAACCTCTGAACTGTCTCTCTAGCACCTATGTCTATGTCTATTTTTTATTTGCCAAGGAAAGAAAGAATTTTGATGGGCTTGCCTCTTAATTGCCACATACCTGTGGCTTTTGTGGTTTTGACTCTGCTGTTGATTTCTGGACGAAGTCCATCTTGTTCACCAGAGCTTCTCTGGCTAACCTAACATTCATAAAGTGATTCAAAACGTTGTACCCTAACGTACAGCTTACCTAGAAGAATATTCTGGATGCATTTTATTATTTTTTTTATTTTTATTTTTTTTTCCGATCAAGGCTCGAAGTTTAATATTCACCTCTTCTAATTTAAAGGGAGAGCCCCACTGAACCTGGAGATGGGTGGGGGAACCTATCCTTTGTCACTGCTGGAGATGTCTCAAGGCAAGCTTAGCGGGCAGTTTATTCTTCTAAGTTCCTGTAGCAGGTTGTACGAGTAGCCAAGGTGGGTAACTCCACCTAGGTCCTACAATTTGGTCTATTGTGGTAAACAAGGTCTTTCAGGCCTGCTCAAGGCTGGGAGTAGGGCACAGTGTTGATGAATCACATTTTCTTTATCCATTCTTCAGTCGAGGCACATCTAGGTTCTTTCCAGGTTCTGGCTATTATGAATAAAGCTCCTATGAACATAGCCGAGCAAGTATCTTTGTGGGATGTTGGAACATCTTTTGGGTATATGCCCAAGAACAGTACAGATTTTTTCTGTGTATCCCTGGCTGTCCTAAAACTCACTTTATAGACCAGACTGCTCTTATAGAGATCCACCTGCCTCTGCCTCCCGAGTTCTGGGATTAAAGATGTGCACCACCACACCTGGCTGGAAGTGTTTTTCAATTAGTCACTGAAACCTTAAAGATCAAATGCCTTTCATAACATTTTTAAAAGTCAGTTTTTATTGTTTTAAAGACCTACAGGTAAATGTGATTCGTAAGAAAACAAAACACATTCAAAACCTGACATTCAGGAGACAGAGGCAGGTAGCTATGTGATGAGTTCTGGGCCAGGCTGGTCTATATAGCTCCATGGCAGCCAGGAGGACGTCATGAGGCCCTGCCTCAAACAAACAAGCAAAAACCTTAAATGTACTGTAAGACTTTTGGGTCTTGGTTTGAATTTAAGATTAAAAGAACCCCACTGTCCCAGGACACATCCCTGGAGGGGCACATTCCTTAGTCAGAGGACACTTGCTGGATTAACATTCAGAGGAGGAAGGGAGAGGCTGATTAACATTCCTCAGAGCATAGCGGAGGGAACCCACCTGCAGGTAAGGAGGGCCCAGAGCATTGATACGTTCCAGGAATCAGGAAGCTGAGCCCTTAACATAATAAACCTGGGCAAAAGAAAGACACTCCTTGTCATAATCTTAGTCACCTAGAGATCAAACCTGGAAAGGTCAGACTTTGTGGTTTGCCCTTGTGAACTATACTGTACCCATAAGTACTGTACCCAGCTCTTGTTCAGTACTCTCTTGCCTGCATGCAAGAGAGTCCTAGTGCACTAGTTTCATTAAACTGAACCTCATGTAATTACACCGAGTCCTGTCTGTGTGCATTTCTATGGGAGAGCGTCCCCTGGTTTTGGATCTTACAGTCCAACAGTACTAAGCCTTTGGCTAGTGTTAAGAATTCAGGAAGATGTGAGTAGAACTCACAGGGATTAGCACGCTTGGGGGACTTTCTCTGTGAGTTGGGCATAGACTTGACCCTGTAGAGGGAAAAGTTATGGATACTGGGTATATAGAATCCTTTTTAG